>NW_028140280.1:0-30979 GCF_965202585.1 Thalia democratica | reverse complement strand
TCCTTTCAGACAAAAATAGACCAAATTACATACACAAAACAAATATTAATACACTTTTTAAGTAGTCACAAAATAAATTAGAGCTTTCCTTACTTAAAGAAGCTTATCATTTTTTTCTTAAATCAAAAGTAATTTTATACAAAATTGATTGCTTTAATATATCATGATAACTAAAAAATGACTTAAATGCTTTTTTGCAGTAAATATTTGATAATAAATTTATCATAATCAATAATAGTACTGTTTCTCAGATACACATTAAACACCTATAAAGAAATAGATCAAAATTGAGTTATAATACACATAGTTTATATTAGGAAAAATACTTTGTTATTAGTATACAAAAATATATTCTTAAACTAACAAAAATTTATGAGTTCCTTTTAGTAATAACTTGTTTGAATTTTGTAGCAATAATTTTAACTTTGACACAAACTTTTGTGCAAAATACAAAGACAATTTCTTAATAAACAATAAGACACTCATTATTTTTCCATATTTTTTCTTACTTCTTTAACTTTGAGTAATCATAGCTTAAATTCTATATACAAAATTCGTGTGAATATCAAAAATACTAAGTTTTATAAATACCGATAATAACAAAAATATTCTAACATAAAAAGAAAACTACAGCTTTTCTTAGTTTTGTTATTTGTATAATGAAACATTAGTACTGTACCTGTTGAAAGTATAAAGAAATCAAAACTTGTTTTGCGTTGTATTAATTCGAAACCCTACAGATTGTTTTATTATAAACGAGTTGTTTTTTGTTTTCTGAAATTATAATCAAGTACAAAGTTTTCCATATAGTAGTTAAGCAACTGAAAAACACTAGGTTGAAAACCAAAAAGTAACAAAAAAATGGAGTTTGATATTTATTATCACTAATTGATTTATTTCTTATACTAACAATCCGAGTTAAATTTACATAAAACACATCGATTTTTATTTTAGTAGTTGTTTTTGTCATAACAATGTTTCAATAATTATTTAAGGTAAAAAAAAACAACTACTTTATAAATATTAAGAACTTTGCATTTATAGTACTTTTTTTTTAATAAACTAAAAGTTTTTAAAAGCTAGTTTTACTTTATTTATTTCCACTTAATATAAACTTTCTAACTTATAAAAGATAAATTTACACAAAAACATTTGTTTAAAATGCTAGTATAAAATAAAGATTTTTAATTTTGATAGCGTTACTTTACTATGAATGTCTATCGTTTATATTTTTTAGAGGTCCAATTCTTCATAAAACTTACTTTTTCTTGGAATTAATTTTTTAGAAAACCGTTTACTTTACAAGAATTTATAATTTCTGATTACCACTGGATTGAAATAAAAATCATCAGTTGTTACTAAACTAGTCGTACTCAGTTTTTATAAATTTTTAGTAAAACATGTTACCATATATGTTGTATAACAAACACTTATACTGTTTTTAATTAATTTGTATAATCTATTTTAATAAAGTTTAAAACTTTTGTTTTGCTTTATTATAGTTCTAGACCAGTTCGATAATGAGTTAGTAAATGCTTTATTGTTTAAAATAAAAATTAAGTATAAAGTTTTCCTCAAAGTACTTAGCTAACATAAAAACAGCAACTTTAAAAAGCTAGAAGATTTTGGAATTGTAACTATCTTTTTCTCATTGATTGTTTTCTTTTGTTTTTTATTAATGCGAGTTTAAAATTGAATTAAGTATATTAGTTTACCTTAAGTAGTCAATAATTTCTTGTGAAACTTCAAACATTATTTGAATAACTTCATTTAAAACTATTTGTATCTTATCAAAAAACTTTAACTTTTTAAGTTTTCAGTTTGCTCCTTTTAGAAAACTAATGACTTCAGAGTAAGATTATAGGTTTTTAACTATTTACTATAAAAAAACAGTTTTTAATTTTCATTTTTTTTAAAGCATAACTTTTCATATGTACCTGAGTCCTAAAGCTTCAAAATTAGATTATTTTTAACAACTGTGATCTTTGTCTATGACTTACAAAAGCAAGTTATACGCTTTACGCCAGGGGTCGGCAAACTGCGGCCCGCGGGCCAAATGCGGCCCGCGAACACGTTTATTTTTTGAATAGAATGTGGCCCGCGAAAGAAAATTTTGTGGCCCGCGAGCATGTAAATGTGGCCCGCTGAGCAAAAATATTTTTTAAGTTAAGTTTTTTCGGTAATCTGGTTTAATTTGATAAATTTCGTTTTAAGTTCCTGTATTAAATTTTAAAATAGTTAATAGACTTTACTGCTATAGCTTAATATGTGAAAAAGACAGATTAGCAGTCTAACAAGGTT
Source organism: Thalia democratica (assembly GCF_965202585.1). NCBI lineage: Eukaryota > Metazoa > Chordata > Thaliacea > Salpida > Salpidae > Thalia > Thalia democratica. The sequence continues at coordinate 28,678 of NW_028140280.1, read as the reverse complement.
TTTTTTTTCTCAGTTTAATAACAGCTTTTTTCTTACAACAGCAAGTTATTATCTGAAAAAAAAGTGTAAAGAGTGCCTAGATTTAGTAAGTTATTTATATAAAACCTATTTAGTAAATAAATTAAATGCAAATGGTTTTCATATTGACATAAGTGATGCACAGTAATTAACAAAAATACTATTTCTTTACAATTTAGGTATTTTGTGAAACATTTATTTTATACCTTAGTTTCTTTTATAAATATCTTCTCACTATAAGTTAAACTTGAGTGTGCATAAAAACATTTAAAATAACAAAGAAAGAAATAAGGTTTATTTTATTGTAGTCTTGATACATTTTGATTTTTTAAAAGTTTTGTTTGCACTTAAAATAAATTTCTATGTACACCAATGAATAAACATGCTTATGTTTATACTTAAGTTAGATTAAGTTTAGTATATAAGTTTGTTTACTTGTGATCATCGCTTTAGCGTGAAATAATTGTTAAATAATAAACTCAATATAACTTTTGTCTTAATTGTAAGTTTAGTTTATGGATAACTTTCTAAGATTATTGTTTCTACATGTAATGGCTAAGTGTGTCTACAGTGTGTATGACATAAATTAAAATAGTTTTTGTTAGGCATGCATTTTTAATTTTCAAACAATGTTTTATGGTAAATTAACTTAATTTGTTTGCGTTGCATAAGCATACTAGTATACACAATTGCTGTTTTTTGGAACTACCTGTTTAATAAAAACTAGATTTAGGGTAGGTAAATTTATCAAGTTTGTACATTGTTTATAAAAAAAACTAAAATTCAAAACTGTTTGAAGATTTCAAATCTCAGGCCAATTTAGTCTTTTTTTTAGATTTTGGCTTGAATTACTTTTTGTATACGAAAATATCAGACTAGTTTTTTGTCACTCAGGCTGGCTTTTTTGCTTTAAAGAGTTACAAATTAAACTTATGATTTATGTTTTGTTTATTTCACAGTGTTGGTTTGAATTATAATATGTGTTAAATTTTAAATTTTGAAGCTGATATAATTTGAATTATTATTTCCATTAATGTATTCATATAAGTGTAATAAATCAGTGTCACCAAAAAACTTAAATCCCAGAAAAGCTTGGAATTAGAATTTTATGCTTAAAAAATATGGAAAAAGCTTGAATTTGAGCATTTTTGAAAAACCTGGAATTTTAAACAATTTTTACATGTAGAGTAATGAAATCTCGATATGAAGTAAAAAAGCTTACCATAATAATGTTTTTTATTAAAAAGCACACTTAATTGGCTTAACATTATCTTTTTTATACTGATACTTTATATAAGAAAGTTATTTTTACTTTTAATTTGATTTTATACTAAAAGCAGGAAAAAAAATTGTACTTTCAAAAACTTTATATTGGTGCGTTGCACCTTTGCTTTTAAAATGTATTGTTGTGATTTGCATTGGAATTAAACCTAGAGATTCTTCGAAAATATCAAAGTTAGTAAAAACACCTCTATACAGAATTCTTACTTTCATTGATAATAAACGAAAATCTTTCATTACCGCCAACATAAATTCTTAAGAAGATAAAGTTCTAAATGGCATATTCTTTTTAGTAATTAGTTTTGCTCCTTCATAGCTTTCCTTAACAGTTTCTTCGATCAGTTAGTAGTTACTGAAGATAATCATAAGCTTTGTTGCAACTGACTACAACGATTTGTTTTTTTTTTGTTTCTCGCAATAACTCCTAACTACCGTTTTTTAATTCTTATAGTTTGTTATATAGTTACCGCTTTTAAATTCAATATTTTTATTTCAGATAAAGAATTGCTATAATGCTCAATAAAAATAAGTTTTTCTATTTCATTATTGGCTTAATAAACTTTTATACTTTTGTTAAAGATTTTTAATACACTTATTTGTCCATTCAAACTAAATTATAATATTTTTTGCTATATATATTATTCACTGTTAATAGGTTCGTTACTTCTTAATTTTAAACAGTGTTTTCAAACAAACAGGCATGTTTAAAAATTTGAAAAACTCAGAATAGGCTAAACCTATTTAAGAAATTTTTTAAAAACTCAGGTGTGTGTCATACTTTTATTTTAAGCACTTTGAATAAGTCTTCAAATTATCAAAATAGTTTTTATGACTGTAATGTAAATTACTTGTTATAATTTTTTTTTGTCATCTTAAATATTGTGTACTTTATTATAATGATGATAAATTAATTAGGTATTTAAGCTTGATTATCAGCAAGTTTTTAGCTTTTTGAGCTTTTAACAAACTTGTAATTGTTTAATATAACTTAAATATTTTTTTTTTAAAGTGACAACCATAAAGCATACTAGTTTATTACTAATAAGATGTTTTATTAAAATTTTCGAGAATTAGTTATGTTAATATACTTGTTTTAGCTTTCTCAGTACAAATAGGTATGTTTTTATAGTTAGCTAATAAATGAGTTTTTTAAAGAGCGTAAGCTATTTAAGACAAAAAAAAATATTAAAAAAAAATTTTTAGAAGTATGAAAAAAGGGTTAAAAATATAAAAATTGTATAACAGTACCCATAAATGTCTTTCAAGCTCGTTTTCTATAGAGAGCTAGGTTGTAATTAAAATTGCAAAAATATTAAGTTTAACTTATTAAGTCCTTAAGAAAGTACATAGTTTATTAAGACTTAGGGATATTAGTCAATGTAAGTTTTATTCTAATAATTTATTTTAATTTAAGTAGTCATTATATGTATAGCGAAAAGTTATTTAGTTTAATAAAGTGATTTAAAGTAAAACTTTCTCTAGTTTGACTAAAACCAAAATATTGTTCAAATGTCACTAAAACTAAAACTGCGGCCCGCGAAGACTTTGGAAATTCGAAATTTGGCCCGCGAGCACCAACTACCTGCCGACCCCTGCTTTACGCCATCGGAAACTTTTTTTTTGAATTTGTATTGTATTAACATATAATACTTTTATAGAAATAATAGATTAAATTATAAATGTTTATGTTTTTTAAAAGTTACAAAACTATTGAAGAAAATTTTATGGTTTAGTATTTTACTTTTTAAAACATTTACAAAGCAAGGTAATTGAAACTTTTTTCTGAATATCTTTTTGTACACGAACACATAAATAATATCATAATCTCAATAGTTTAAACGTTGAATCTTTTTTTTTATGGCGGAGTAAAACACCAGTTTTAAAACTACAATCAATTTATCAAAATTACAACTTGTTATAACTGCTTTGATAAATTATGATATTCATGACAAGTAATGTGGTAACTGACCGAAAAGCCTTCTCTTTTATGCTCATTAAGTTGTTATTTAAAATGTTAAATGAAAAAAAAAGTAAAAATTTGACACAACTTAATTCAGGAAGACTTTTATTATGAAAAAAGATTTTTTATATTAAACAAAATATTCAACACTACCTATAGTTAGTAAAAATAAAGCGTTAGTAAAAATAAAGTGTCTCTTTCTAACTAAGTATATCTTGATAGTTTTTTTCAGTTTTTGTGAAATTTCAATAATACATAAAAAAATTTAAACTTATAATTATAGCTTTCTGATAAAGTCAAAAATTTAAAATGTTACTCAATCAAAATAAACAAATAATCACAAAGTAGGAAACACGAACAAATTTCGAAGTACAAGAGAACAGCTAAAATAGATAAAGAAACTGTATAATAAAAGTATTTTTACATAACTTTGACTTAAAAATATGATAAAAATAGCTTAAATCCTAATTAGATAAAAAATAGTATTTTCTTCGAATATACTAAATTTGAATCACAGCAGCGTTTCCCATAAGCTGAATTTATTACCAAGTGTTTTGATATAAATAATGTCTAAAGGTGCTTACCGACTTTAGATAACTATAAACATAATTCCAAACACATTTCCAATAAAATTTTTATAATCATTTTTAAGTGCCTGTAGGTTTGAATTACAGTAACCTGCAACCTAGGTACGCATTTTGAAAACAGCGCAAAAGTGTGTACTTAATCGGAAGTGCGTACCTATGAAATTTTAGTCTTTAATTACCTACACAAAGCTTAATAAAAACAGCCACAAAAGTTTAAAAATGACTATAAATGCAAATCCCCTAAAAAAAAAGCTTTCATCATAAAAAGAAAAAAAAATTGTTGAAAGTATTTAGAAGTCTTGAGTATTCTTTTAAAATATGTATTAATATATAACTATTTATTTAGGTATGTAAATTTTCATCAACCCAATTTTTTTTTATCTATCTTGTGTTTCCTTGAATTGTAATTCTTATATATATGTAATTAGAAATTTTAATCAAATAGTTATATATGAAAACATTGGTTATGCTTTTATTAAATTGTATTAGATCAAAAAAGCTAGTTTAGGATTATAAAGTTTATAAAATAAAGCACAAAAAGTGTTAGCTAAACCTAAACGACAAGCTACACTAACAAAAATGTTTTCATATGCATCTAGTTCTAAACAAATTCCAATTGCTACCTTCGTTTTTTATTGAAATCGATATTCTAAAAGGTTTTTACATTTATGATCATTGGATATATAAATGTCAGTTGGGTATAGTTTTAATCATTGGGTTTATAAATGTCAATTGCACTGTCTATTATTTTTGATTACCTAAATTTTGTTTTAGGTTTTTATTCAATTTTTACATTTACGTGTCAATCATTTGGTAAGTAAATGTTAACTACACTGTTCATTATTTTCTTTTCTCTAAATTTTGTATGAATTAAAAAAATACTTTTTTATTTAGATGTTTTAATCATGGGGTATATAAATTTTAATTGCACTGTTCGTATTTTCTTTATATAAATGAACATTAACATTTTTTTATAAAATATAGGATTAAATATACATTTTATAACTTCATAAATTGTTTAATGTTCCTTTAGTTCTATTTTTTTTAGTTAGTAGAGTACAATTTACTTTTGACTACTTTAAGGTTTGTTTTTAATTTTAAAGCAAAATAAAAATTCATTATGAACACAGCATTTTTCGGCTAATAAGTGCGTACCTTACCAGCAATGCGTACCTAGTTGGCTACTGTGTATACCTATTTTAATAACAGCATTTTACGTGTAAACCAGGGGCGTCGCGTGGGGTGTTGCACTGCCGCAATGCCACCACCTTAAAATTTTGTAAGAAAAAATTAAGTATCTATAGCGTTTTCGTTATTTTTTAGAACAAAATCTCTTATAAAACTCAAATTTAGAAAACGACCATTTTTCTCACTTCACTGCCGCAAACTACTTCACTAGCAACACAAACAGAGGCAATTCGAGAAGAAGCAACTCGAGCAGAGGCAACTCGAGTAGAAGCAACACAAGCAAAGGCGATTCGAACAGAAGCAACTCGAGCAGAGGCAAATCGAGCAGAGGCAACTCGAGTCGAAACAACACAAGCAGAGGCGATTCGAGCAGAAGCAACTCGAGCAGAGGCAACTCGAGCAGAAGCAACTCGAGCAGAGGCAACTCGAGCAGAGGAAACTCGAGCAGAAGCAAGTCGAGCAGGAACAACTTAAGTAAGGGCAAATCGAGCACCGGCAACTCGATTTTTTTTTTCTGCACCACCTAGAAAAAATATCACGTGACGCCACTGGTGTAAACCACAAAATGTTGTATTTGTTTGGTAGAAGTCCTCTTGGCTTTAGAACAGAATTATAAATAATTACTAGTCTTAGTTTAGTTTCAAAGTGTACTTCTTTCAACTGAGACTAATTTAGCACCTAAATATGGCAAAATTAGTTACATAAGGACACTTTTCTTGCGTAAAACAAATTTTGTTGTCTGTTTTTTTTTTTTTTTTTAAATCTTAGGGAAACGAACGTCAGTCAATGCAGCAAGCCTTTTGCAAACTTTCTTTGTTGTTCTATTTCAACATTTTTTTTTCGTTTTAAATCGCTTTTAAAAAGAACATTAGCAATTAATATTGTTTACTATTTTGTTTCTATACATAAAGAAAGTTTTGTTATGATTATTTATTTTAAGAATTATTACTACAACTAATATTTAGAAAATAATATAGCAATAACACGATTTGCAGTGTTTTTTCTTTATTTAGCTGATGCATGTTTCTTTGTTTTAAAAAACAACACAGTTAAACTGAGGTCTTAAGAATTTTTATACACTTTTTCCAAAAATAGTAATAACCTTTTTTTTTTGGAAAAACAATTAAAATTAAAAAACAAAAGTATTAATATTTTATTAAAAACTAAGAGATTGATTATCGGGATGACCGATATTTGATATGACCAATATCATAACAAAATCAACATATTACCTTGCTATCTAAGGCTATTATAACTAAAAATGTAGAAATTAAAAATTGAATAATCATTCAAATCAAAACTTAGTTACATATCTATACATATAAAGTTTTTCGTTAATATAGTCTATAAAGATAAATGTTTTTTTGAAGTGGTAGTATAATTTGCTCTGTCGAAAACTGATTGTTCATTCTGGTAGCAGATATCACATGGTTGAGTTGTCGGTGAGATTTTTTCGTTGTTGCGCCGGTGGACACTTGATTGGGGATTTGAGTTTCGTGTTTTTTCAACACTTTATGATTTTTATTGTCAAGATTTTAACCTTGTAAGTGTTCTCAAAATGGCGTGCCACCAAGGATTTTTTATTTGTGTACAAGATAGTTTAATTTTTGGTTAGTTATCCTGGACAATGACGTTAAACTGTATTCAAATGATGTGCGACTCGATAACCGTAAAATTCCTTCGTACATCAGGTCTTTGGGCCAAATATTTTCAGCTCTTTTTTGTTGTTCATGAAATAATAATTAAAATTTATATAATATTTGGGAAGGTGAAATTACACATGATGTAACACACTCGCTTTTGCCTAGAAAACGTTTATCATTGAAAAGGGTATACCATCAGACTTATATTTTTTCAATAAAAAAAGTGCAAATTCTTTTTAGAATTTGTCTAATATTGTAGAAAGAATTTGTGGTCTACCTAATCAAATGAATAAATTTTTACAAAACTAATAAACATTTTTTTAGATTCAAAACTATTTTCTTTTTCCAAGAGTTGTTTGTAATAACAAGCTATTTATGATTTATTACAATATGAATTTTAGTGGTTATTAACTTCTGTTTTGTCAGATTAAAAAGCTTTTTTTGAAGTCCTTTAGGCCCAATTCTCCCTAATGTTTAGTACTATACAATGTACTATGAAAAATGTGTTATCTTTAGAAATAATTAATATATAATAAACAATGAAACTCACCGCACGACCAACAACAACGAATTCGAGACAACCTACGACCGGTTTCGTCCTTTTTAGGACTCATCAGGCAGGCTTAGTCGCGAGAAACCGCTGTTGTGATCAAAATAAGATAAATTCTCTTGCTACTAAAAGGATGTGTACGATGTTTTTTTATACTCAAATCTAAAAAAGTGATAATAAAATATTCACAAGACGTTAAAAGGTATCCAAGTGGTGTGCAACTCGATAACCGAAAGGTTTTTTCGTGCACCAGGTCCTAGGACTAAATATTTTGAGCGTCTTTTCTTTTTGTCGTTTAATAGATATTACAATGAGATGAGTAAGACACAAACACAGTTTTTACCGTTAAACTAGAAATTTTGGGATAATATTTTTTATTTATTCATCAATATTGTAAGAAATAGTGAAAGCTTTTTTTTTAGTTCTAATTACAGAAACCAAACCTTCACTCTACGATAAGTTTGTCTGGTTCCTTATTGTTTAACATAACAAAACATTACATGCAGATAAAATCTTATATGCACTTTTGACTATTCAGATAAAGAACTTAAAATAAAAATTGTTGTTTCCATCTATAACTATCCTGAATTCAGGCAGCTAATTAAGACAACTTTAAATAAAGTGAATACTGAATAGTTTACAAATTTTGGGCTTATATTTTTTGAGTATATTTCAGTCTTCTTTACATGAGTAGAGCACCTTACAGTAAGGCTTCCAAAAGTGGGCAAACTTTGGTTATCATGGACAAAAACTAGTAATAATGAAAAATAAAATGAGTGACTAGTTGAGTAAGGATATAATTAATAAAAGGTAAGTTTATGACTTGAATTTCTGCAAAGTGGATGGAAAAAAATTGGCAAAATTCTACAACAAACGTTTAGCGAGATAAACCTTAAAGTCAAGCTTTAGTAGTGTTTGTTAAAGTTGGTGTATAACACTAATTTTTCCCACATTAGTATTTCAAAAGATACTGCAGCTCCCTATGAGCTAAGCAACTTTGAATATTAACAGCTGCCAATGAATAAATGACTACGTAAGTCGAACATCTCAACGATTTTGTATTAAACGAAAACTGCATGTAACAAAAAGCTGAAAAAAATTAACTAAAATGTTGACGCATAACCTAAAACAATAATCCTCGAACATTTCCTGAACATAAAAAGTTGTGCGGAGAATTATAAAATACCAGAATTTGGACTTTATTTAGAGCTAGAATTTTAACCACCTTTCAGTTTTAGAATCACTATTTATCAAAACTCGCCAATGGAAACCCAACAAACAACGAAATATTTTTAAATCAAATTTATAAAAATAGTGTGCTGTTATCTTAAACTTTTATTTTATAGTTTTGGACAAGACATTAAAAGGTACCCATGTGGAGCGCGACCCGATAACCGAAAGGTTTTTTGTGCACCAAGTCCCAGGACCAAGCATTTTAATCGCTTTTTTTTGTCGTTCAATAAATAAAAATATAGATTTAATTCTAATTTTTAACCTTTTATAATAAATCTCAGTTATAACTCAACTCAAACTTATTAGACTAGATAACAAATATGTCTATTTTTAACATAACTATTTTAACAAAGTTTTAAAAACATCTGACACTCTATAAATTTTAGTTTTCAGCAAATTTAAACTGAAGACAAAAGTAGTTTCAAAAAAATTAAGACTCTTCAAAATAACTGATTTAAGTTTTTTTTTTAACAAACTACTGTACCAAGACAAAAATTTTCAGACACTGGTAAATTTCAGGACTTTTATTTGATTTTAAAAAAATAAAACGTAAAACATAAGGTCACATAAAAATGCATAAAATTCAAGGTTAAAAAAACAAAGTTTACCACTTACAAATTCAACTTCTGTTAAAATACAGTTAACTAATAAAATAAAACGTACAAAAATTACTCAAAAATAAGGTTTGAAGCAAAGCGAAAAATGCACAGTAGAAAAATTTGAACATAGTTTGGCTTTAAAGTGCATTTTAATGCAGCAGTACAGAATAAGCTCTAAAACTTCAAAGCTAAAACTAAACAACACTATATTTGTTGAGTAGCTAGAATTACTTTCAAACATACTACAATTTGATACAAATTTAAATTCTTTTTGTGCTGGCAGCAAATAATTTTTTTGAAAAAAAAAACAATAAAACTAACTGAGTTAGTCTCTTTAAAGTAAATGGTGTAGTTCTGTGGGTAGACTATTTATAAATAGTCTACGTATAAGTAAAAGTAACAAACATTAAAGTTTCATGTATCTATTTTTTAAAAGAATTTTAATTTGTTTTAAAATCTTGTAATAGACTCTTTCAGGTTATTTTCGTAATTCGTGCTTTAAAACTGCTTTGATTGATTAATTTAAATGTTAAATTTAAGTTATGTTGAAATATAATATTTTTAGCTGATGTTGAAACAATAAAAATCACAAGCAAAAAAATAAAAACTTATTTTTTCTTTCAAGCACTTTCAACTGTTTAGGATTATGATCTTCGTTGTAGCAAGTCGAAAAAGTTGGAGTGCATAATAAAACGTCAGTTTGATAAATAAGTAAGAAGAGTTTTCAAAGGCAATCAAAATCATTGTAGCTGCAGAATTACACGAGTACCAGGTTGACCTCTTCATTTTCTCATAACTGAAGATGTTGTAAAAAATTATTTAAGATAAAAACTTAATGCATTTTTAATCAAAAAACCATTTACTTTATGTATTATAATTTTTTTTTGCTATAACTATTTATAAAACAATGACTTAACATGACATAAATTAATTATCAAAGTTTTTAAGTAACTTGTTCAATTGTTATTGAAATTATTAAAAAACTATAGCGTTAGTAGATACAAAGTATAAAAACCTAGATTATAATGTTGATAGGCTATAATAGTAAAATGATTCAGTATAAACTAGTAGTTGCCTAAATTATATTCTTCGGCTTAAGATTGCTTACTTTTATTAATTTTTTTTCATAACAGCTTTTAAAGTAAGTCATCAAATTTATAATAGTCATAAAAAATAAAACTTTATAAAACTCCAAAAACGTACGACCTTCCAAAAAGATGAGTAGTATGACCAAAACATATTTTTTTCAAATTAAAGCTTTTGAATACATTTAAGGGTAAATACAAGTTTAGATTACTTAAGTATTTTTAATACAGATGTTCGATGTTATTCTAAATTTCACTATAAATTAAATTTGGTAGAAAATAGTTGTTTTGATCAAATACTTTGCAACATTAACTTTTTCTAATGCGAGAAAACTTTTCAATAATTTTTTTCTTAATTTTAATCATAAACAATTTCAGTCAACTTACCATTCTTCTTTCTACGTTGGAGCCAAAGTCTTCAACTTCGAAATTTTCAGGAGGCGGGTCGTCAACAACACCGTCATCACTCAGAACGGAGACGTTGTTCACCTGGTAACCGTCACTCCTGCCCTCCTGGACGATCGTGTTGGTCGAAGTCGTGGCTCCCTGGTAACCACCACTCTCGTGGAAACCACCGACCAAATGGGTTTCTTCGGCGAGCGGAGTGAACACTTGAACCTCTTCGCGACGCATCAGTCGTTGTTGGTGTCTCTGTTGGAATTTTTCACTCGCTTTAATGGTCACTATGCTAGATACATAAATGTTTTGAACTTGCAAAGACGTTAAGTTTTTTATCAAATGTAAAAAGATTTTATACTCTTTCAATTAAATATGAAAGTGTTTAACTACATCGTGCATCAAGAGAGCGTTCGCAGACATTTCCATCTGAATTTGTTTTTGTGGCGAGTTCATTACAGAGTGGTAGACTGAATTTGTATCCGCTATGGAGTGTTTCAGAGTAAGAGAAGCTGTTAAAAGTTATTAATTATTGTTTTTTAAGCTAAACTAAAAGTAACATTTAACCTAATTTTAAAATTTTGATATAACTAATAAACTTAAATATGAATACTTGAAAGGCTTAAATAACAGTATAACATTTAAATCGCAAACATAATATGCCATAACTGCAAATGTTTTATGTTTAACCTATTAAAAAACTTTATAAAACTTCATATCAAAAACTTAAAACATTTTACAAATCATTTTATATCTACTGTATTAATAGGGTTCCCAACAGAATTTGAAAATATCCTGTTAAACTTTTAGAAATAAATTTACCTGCTAGAAGGCCTATTTTTTTAGAACAACTTTATCTGATTTTTTTCACTGTTTTTGTTAACAGACTTTTTATTTTGTATAGTTACAATTACAAAAAATATTTACTTGATTATGTGGTGAGCACCATACTTTCTTTTTACTTATTTACTGTGGAAATTTTTTTAAGAGTTCTAGAACTACTGACTTAAGCTACAGTTCATCTTTATTTTTCACTTGCTTGTAAAACTACTTAATAATTGATAGTACAGTACTCTTTTTTATCAAAGATTATTCTAAAAGAATATAGTTTGCTTTTGAAAAGTTTTAAGTACTTTTTATTTATTAGCATCTAAAATTACACAAAGAAAAGTATTATCTACAAACACTTATAAACTTATTGCATGAGCAGCAATTCAGTAGATCAATATAAAAGAAAAAGATATCATAAACCTTCTAAATGACATTAATACCATTTTTAGTGAATCAAAAGGTTATACAAAATCATGGTAATAATTTTATGAACAACTAAAATTGGTCCAGCACTAGGCAATAAAGTGAAATACAGGGAAATCGAACAATTTTTTTTGATCTTTCAATTTATCCATGGAAATACAAAAATGGTAGCCCTGTATTTAACAGTTACGCTTGTGATGGTAAAAATTAATTTTAGTAAACAATCAATACAACCTTAAATATTTTTAAAATCACTTAGTTAGTTTTCAAATTGATAAAAAAATGTCTTAAAACAGCACTTGTTAATAGTTTTGAATTCAATCCACTATAACTGTAATGAAGGGCAAAAAAATGTTTCTGCTACTAATACTGTACGACCATTAATAACATATTGTCTTGCAGTGCAGTTTAGTGTTAGCTACAAATGGAGAAATAATGCTGGTTATTTCCAGAAATTTCCAAAAAAGTATTTTCCATAAAAGTATTTTTATTGATATAGTACAAAATGAAAATCAATTAAAGCTCTGTACTAATTGCATAGACATATATTAATACCATTAATTATAAAAATATGTTATTAACCTTTTATTCATCTGAATATATTATAAATATATTAAACCAATAATTTCAAGTTTTTTTGTTTATAAACATCGTTATAAATTGAATACAAAAACAAATAAATTATCGTCTAAGTTATTTTAAAAATCTCTAATGTTTAGCTACAGCAAATTAAAATTGAACCTCCTTTTCTGAGATTGTTTCTTTGGTTCACATAGCTTGCAGTCATTTCACAACTCTGGAAAAAACAAAAAAATTAACAGCTAATTTATAATTGATAAAAAAAATATGAGTTTACAGTGAACTCCATCGGCAAAGAAGTCAGGTGATTTTCATGAGAAGTGATTAGTTGTGGCTGCATATCATGACCAGTTGCCATCTGCGCTGCGTTTGACTGCATAAAAAATTAACTGTTCTACTATAAGCTAAAATTATGTTTCTTAGCTTGAATATTACAGATTTGAAGAATTCAGTATAATAAACAAGATAAACTATTAGTTTTATGTGTTTTTACATTTATTTGAACATTAAGGATGTTAAAAATTAAGACTTTAGTTGAAAAAAAATAATGTACAAATAATATGGAAAAAGTAAAAATGAATTTAAAATTTCTTAATGGTTTTCTTTTAGAGATTATAAGTTTTTTTGTTTATTAACTTAAAGAAATTAAACTTATTTAAATAAACTTTGTAAGTAAAAAACTTTATGCAAGAATCAAAACAACAAGTGAGGAATAAAATTACTAAAAAATCTAGACACAAAAATAACCTCCCATTCAGCGAGGAACTTTTTTTCTTCACTTTCCGGTTGCCAGTTTCTGTTTGATATTGCAAACTGAAGAATTGACAACTCGGTCTTGCCGAGATTGGAGGTTTTCCTGTTGTGTGTGGGCAAGCAACTTGCACTTTGAAGTTTAGTTTTCTCTTCATCAAAGTTGTTAGAATGCCACTGTATCAATCAGTAAAATTCAAAAAAAAAAACAGTAAAAACTAATTATAGAAAAACTTTCATAATTTAATTTTTCTTTACAAACTTCGTCACAAAAACTAGCATGATTTTTGCTTTTATTGCCATAAAAAAAAAGTATAAATAATTTTATTGAATCATTGTTACGATTAAAATATTAATATTTAGCTAAAACTAGATTACTGTAAACAAGTTTTTAATTATAAACAAGTACAAAAACATCCGATTTTGATACATAAAATCCAATTTGTAACTGAAATGGCTAAAACTATAAATACAAAAGAGTTACTGATTTCTGAAATTTTTCAGTAAAAAGTAAATACATTTATACAAATTAGATTTTCATGAAGAACATTTAATTAATATACTTATAAAAAGTAGAGTTTAGAGTAAGAGTTAAATTTTTGTTACTGGCAAGTTTTCAATGCATTTTGAACTTTAACATTTATAACTGTTCATTTTGAACACTCTTATTTCTAAATTGTATGCTAAGAGTTGAATTGTTTGTATTCTTCTAATGTGAAATGAAGTGTTCATAAAATTGTGTCGTTATACTAAGGTAGTGATTATTATACTAATTATTAGTTATAAAAAAATAGTGAAGATAACGTTAACACTATCATTACTTAACTTGTTTTTAAATTATCATGATTAAACTTATTAAATAGGATAATACAAATACTTAAAAAAATGTGTTACAAACAACAAAGTGGAAAGTTAAAACTTCTTATTTAAGTATATAAGCTTTTACCACGCTACAACACTAAGACAAGTTTCAAGATAACTTCTAATTAAAACAAAGCTTATTATAAATCATCGTAAAGCGCTGATCTAAAAACAGTCTGATAACTTTAACAACGACAAAAAAAAATGCCAACTTACAATCGGGTCTCCGTGCTTTTTAACATCCAACGTGGCGAACGAGCAAACGTCGCCGATGCCGTCGACGCTCACCGTGAAGTTGTGGAAGAAATCGATGAACTCTGAGGCGCGCGGTTTCACCCAAAACAGCAGGATGAGAGGGGTGAGGACGGGCGACAACATCTGCTCCACCATGTACGTCTATGACGTCATAATGATTTTTTTTGAAAATTGTTGGTGGAGTACAGAAAAAACTTAATGGTAGATCAAAACAGTTAACTTTACTTTTAGACTAAAAAACAGTTACCTTAATCATTACTTTTTACTTAAGGTGTTTATATTTCTTAATGGAAAATTGATAATTTCAAGGCAATTTTAATTGAACAGAACTAGTAAAAATAATTAAACTACTACACATACGTCGGTTTTTTTTACAAAAAAAAAAGCGAAAAGCTGTATAATAGATAAAACGGTTTTTAATAAAACGACAACCTTAAAAGTATAAATACAAGTAGAATAGAACAAATTTACATCCTGAAAAATTTATAACTTTATAAGGTTTGCTCAAATACAAACTTATTTACAACTCTACTAAAGTTTTTAATTTTCCAAATGATGTTTTTCTACAGTCTAAATTTGTTAAAAGGCAAGTAACTGACTATTCTCATTTGAAAGAGATCGGAGAACTGCTCTTTTACATCGTCCTCGTGAGCGCGGTTCCTCCATGTTTCGGGCGCATAGTGCACGTGCGATATGACTGCGCGCAACTCCAACTCCGGTTTCGATGCGTCATACTGAAACATGAACAATATGTGCGTTTTGCAAATGTTAAAAAATAAAGGTAGTTATGTTTATATTTTTCTAATTTTAAATATTTGGTTTCTTTAATAAATAATGAGGTTTTGGCTGCAACAGCCTAAGCTTGTAAATAAAACATCAGAGAGTTAAAAACTTTTATTTTTTAATTTATTTTTTAAGTTTCTAATTAGTGTCTCTTATGTTCGTATATGTAATGTTCAAATACAGTAACGTAAAAATTTCATCAGTACAAACAAAACTTTTTTTTTTTTTAATAAATTTCACGTTACTATTTCAACACAACTTTCTACTAGCTCTCAAAAAAAAATTAGTTAGTAATTTAGTTTTTTATATTTTTTAAATTATTTAGTATCTATAAAGACGAAGTACTATAATAATTAAAATTTATTCAAAAATTGTATCTTTCAACCTGAAATGCATATAATTTATCTTTACTGATCAACTGAAAAAAAAAGTTTTAAGTTTTGGGTTAGTTCAACAGTAAAATATCTAAATTTAGAATTTCAGCTCCAGAATTACTATTTATAACTTGAAACAGTAGTTAGCGAAATTTAAATTGCAAAAATTTAAAACACAAAGATTTTAAAAGAAATTTATAAATAAAATATGTTTTAAATTCGTTTCAATAGGATTTCTTTTAATGCAAGTTAAACTTTCTGAAAACTTGAGGTAAATTGCTAAAAAAATGAAGGAGAAGATACTTAGTAAAAATTTCAAAATTCTGAGAAAATCGGCAGGAAAAAATTCTCCTATTTACGTTTGAGGCAGAAAATTTTTTAACAACTAACTATATCTCTTTTTTTTTGTTATTATGTATAAAGTACTTGAAGTGTATAATTTTAGCTTTCTTTTTTATGTCAATCTTAATTTTAGTACAAATTTTTTTGGAGCTCCTTACGACCTAAAATATTCCTTACATTTGAAAACAAAAACATTGCAAACTGCCAAAGTGTAATTTATTATTTAGTGACTAGCATGAATTTAGTAACATTGCGTTAAATCTTTAGTTATAGAAAGATAAAAACTTCTACAAATTTTTATATGCAAAGGATTTATTTAATAAAAAACATATTTTTTAAACTTTTAACATATAAACTTAATTTAAATTTTGTGTTAAACATATATTTTTATTTAATCATAATTTTCCAAACTAAAAACTTACACTTTATGATTATTTTAGGAAATAAATTCAAAGTGTTTTATAAATATCTCATTTTATTTTTTTACAAACTTTAAAATAAGTTAATAAATGTAATAAAAATAAAACGTATTCCTAAAAATTTAAATTAATTTAAATAAAAAACCCTTTGAAAAGATTTTATAAAATAAATCTTTTTAAGTTATTTTTTTTGTTAGTTGAATAGATTCTAGTGAACAACGGATAATACTTAATCTAAACATGGTTGTCACTAATACAAGAAAGTGAAAAAAGTTTTCTTGACTGTTTAGCAGGAAAAAAAGGGATTTTTCCTGACCAAGTGAAAATTAATTTTGTATGAAGTCAGAAAAAGGTCAGGACCTATTTTTCAAGGAGGAAGAAAACTTTACTGGCCTAGAAGCAACCATGTGATAATAATCTTAGGAATATTTAAGATTAATCAATGATACTATTTATGGTATAAATAAACCATTAAAAATGTCTCAATTCTACAAAACAAACTTAACGAAAGACCTTTTGTTTGTTAAAAAAATTTTTGATCATGCTTAATCAAATAGAAACAATTAGAATTGAAAATGATCTGCTGATTTTAGTGAAACTGCTAGACAATCAAATTTAGGCAGCTTTTTTAATGGTTATTATTTGACCAAAGATAACATTATTTATTTAAATCTTTTATAGTGAATAAGATACTTTGCTCTATTTTCATTGTACAAAATTGTTTAAAGTTGTTCCTTAGAAATAAAAAATACTAGAAGTTAAATACCAGTCAACTAATTTAAGTGCAAACAGTATTTATAATATATATCACTTAATGATTCATAGCACAGTTGGTAAAACACTTTTAAATCGATAAAAAACACTTTTATACCTCATCCTTTTTCATAGAGTCACAAAGTTTCAAAAGCACGCCACAAGTTACAATTAAGGTGAAGAAATGGTCGATTTGAAGTACATCTGCATCCCAAAATGATACAATTCCCAGATAACCAAAAATGGCTAACAAGACTGCATAAAACCTATGAGTTTTAGCGCTTATAAGTTAAGTATAGTGGAAATTTTTTGGGCTTTAAAAAGATCAAAACTTTAATTATCTGTTTCAATCAAACAGTAAAATAGAACTTATGAAGCCTTTTATAAATTTATAAACTAAGTTTTTCAATTGTATCTCAAAAAATTCTACATTAGAGTACAACAAACTTTTAGTTATAATAAAAACGCAAAACTTATTACTTGTTAACAATAACCGTCATCACGCTATCGTTTAGTATTGCCATGTATCTCGTTGCAGGCTTGTACGCATTACACAGCCTGCTTTTGAACTGATGCTCCAACTCATTAAAATGTCTGTTAAAAATAAAAGTAGTATCAATGTTATATGTGAAGTTTTACTAAAAAACTTTGTTTATGATTTTCAACTTTAGGATTTAAGTATTACTTAAAATAACTTAATTTAAAATTTACTTGTAAAAAAAAACGCATGAGTCGCGATTTATATTAAATTAAATAATAGTTTGAAATACATAAGTAGAAAGTTTATATAAAAATACTTTGAGTTAAGCTAAGTTTGTTGCAGTATAGTTTAAAACGTCATAATACGTAGTGCATTCAACAAGTGTTAATGTTAAGAAATTATGTCATAGCTTGAAGTTGTATAAAAAAAAACTAATGCGTATATAGAAATAACTTTTACTTTAATTAGAAGATAAAAATAGTATCAAAAAAAGCCATTATTTATATTTAAAAAAACATATTTCGGTCAACATCACATTTTTATTAATAATTATATGCATAAAAACCTGAATAAAATTAGTAAAAAAAAATCAACTTACCTGAAATATTCTTTACTATATAATGACCACATTCTTAAACTAATTTTTTCAGGGTTGTACTTTGCTTCGCCAACTAAGCTATACACTGCATATATGAAAGCAAAAGAAATGAAAAAGGGGCACATCAATAGTTCCAAAATTGCAAGAATTGTCACATAGGTTCTAAAATTCTTCTCTAATATATCTCTTCTGTTCACCCTTTTATATTCATCCTGTGTTTAAATCAGTTCAATTTACAAAGCAATCCATACTTTGTTAACTTTTTAATTTAAGAAGTATAATCTAATATACAGTTAAAAACAGATTTATGAAAAATATTACAACGTATAAAAATCAAACTTAAATCTTATTTAGTGAATTTTCTGTTAAGTAAAAAAACAGCTATGCTTGAAATGGTAAGGTTAAAAGCTATTTTATTAAGTTAAAGTTTTAATATAAGATCTTTTTTAAGTATTATAGAGAATTTCTCAATTTGTGCTTGCTTGAAATAATAAATACTAATTTAGTAAATTATAATAAATATTAAAAGTTTTTAACACCAAAACAAAAGTAAACATACTAAACAAAATACTTAAAGGGAAATAAAACGCTTTAGATTAAAAAACTAAAAAAAAAAATTTAATTCTAATTAAAATAATAACAACAACTATACAAAATTATAATATTAATTAGATTTATCAAAAAAGTTATAACACAGGTTTATGGAACAATGTTTTTTTTGAAATACCAATTCTTATAATTTGTAAATAAATTAAAACATTTATTATAAAAATTATAAAGTCAGTTTTTTCATTAAAGTTCTACAACGAAAAAACAGATTACTTAAAAAAATACTAGTTTAGTTGACAAAAATTTTAAGTCTTTTCATTAATTAAACAAGTATAATATCTAAATTTTCTTAAAAAAGAACAAACATTTTAAATTTATGGTTATAAAATATTTATTATACCATGTGTTTCTCTCTGTAAAGCTAGTTTTAAGATGTACAAAAATCAATTTCATAAATAAAGTTACATTAGTTTACATTTAATTAAGTTTGTTCTAGTTGTTAAAATTACTAGAAAATTTTAGTAAACAACAAGTGAGACCTTAAATGCTTTTCTAAATTATTTAGTTATTTTTCAAAAATTTACTTAAAACAATATAACATTTCAAGTCAGTTTTTTAAAAGAGACAAAAGAAATATTTAAAATTTGATTAACATTAATAGTTTTATTTAAAACTTTAATTACATTTAAGAATTTAGGCAGTCTGTTTCTTTTATTAGTTGCAATCAATTTCATTGAATTCTGTGACAATACAAATTGTTCGAAAAACTCATAACATTATCAAACTACTTTTATTACCAAAAACTTTGAAATTTAAATAATTTAGATCCAAATTTTTTACAATGTGGTTGTATGTTATATTATTTATTACATACTGACTAAAACAAAGTGTAATTATGCTATAACTTTGTACATTAATCTAAATTGTATAGTTGAAAAGTTTTTTTTAAGATTTATAAAATAAAACCAAGTTAATTGTTTTAATCATTTGTAAATATAAAAATAAATTGTGTTATAAAAAAATTCTAACTTTTAAATGGTAACTTTTGTCAAAAAAGGCGTAGGGACCTGAGAAAAACAAAATATCCATGTTCCATTTCATAAATGTGCTCCAATACTTCCATTGACCAACAAAGGGCACATTGAATGTAGGAACTAAAACTCCTTTGTTGACCATGGCAACATAGTAATTCTGATGCCGCAAAATCCTAGTATTCAAATAATAAGAAATATTTCTATTAAGGTAAACAATATTTTTTCAAATTTTACTAACTAGTATGGAAAAAAAGAGAATTTTAAAAGTAATGCGTCTTTTTGTTTATTATAAGACTTTAGTTATTTCTTATAGGTTTTAAAACTTACTTTTTAGGCTTAAAGTACATTTCTAAAACAGTAATATTTTTTTATAACTTTTTGCTTCAAGTTATACAACTAAGAAAATATTTTACAATAATAAATATTTTAAAAGTTTGAATCTATTTTATTCAGTGTTCTTTTAGTTTGTAAGTAGTGCACTCGCAAAAATAATCTTTTTAGTTAAAAAAAACCTGCTTTGAATATCAAACTCGTTCATTTGCTGCTTGTTAATACACATTTGATATTCTTCCTGAACACTTTTTAATTTTTCTTGTATGTCCTCCCATTTTAGCGCTTTTAAAGATATCTAAAAAACAACTTTTTGAAATAACACCGAACTAAAACACTTTAACATTTAAAAAAACACAGAATCTGAAGTAAGAGATTTTATTTATTTTATAAATAACAGTTGAAGTTAGTATCGCTCTTTTACATATAAATGCTTTATACAAAATAGTTAACTATATAAGCTAAAAATTATACCTTTTTATGTATAATGATTTTGCTCTTAGGTATATATGTAAAGTTACTTTGAATAAAAATTTTAATATTTTCGTTTTTTATCAAACAAAATAATCATACTTTACTGTTAACAAAGCTTTAAATATAGAAGCAAGGTAGTTTTTCTTACATCTTTTACGTGCAGTGCTTCTTCATAAAATTGAGCAATTCTATAATAAGTTGTCAGGCGTCGTATTGCTTTTACAGTCCAAAAAATATAACAGAACACAGCAACAACCAAAGTCAGTTCCAAAAGAAAAGATCCAGATATACTGTTATTTTTTTACACTTAGCAAAGTTTGTATTATTATATTTAAAAAGTTCAGTTAAGAAAGTATTTTACAAACAATGTTGTGTAATCATTAATATTGTAAACTTATTGAAAAAAATAAAAACATTCAACTCAAAAAAAGGTTTACTTGGGAGAATAACAATGACAACTTACCGTGATTTACATGTTTTGCTGTCATAAATAACATCAGAAAACTCTATTTTCATGGTTTCGTTGTAGTGAGCAGGCAGCTCATTTTTGAACATCACTGGATAGTTTACGCAAGAAAATACAAAGCAACAAAAGAAAATGTAAAATGCAATCACTCTGAAAAAAATAAACATTTGTTAACTACTTGAGATATTTTTTGTACTTATATTTTTTAAATGTATTAATTTAAATTTAAAACTGTATCAGTACTAAAAATGTTTATGCTAGTTTTATTGGGTATACTAACACTGATTGGAGAATATTATCCCAAAAAATACATTTCCAACCATTTAGTTGATGATATTTGTAAACTCTAGTAAAAAATCCATCTAAATCTTCTATGTGATGCCATTTGCCTAAAAAATTAAATTTAATAGGTATAGTTACTTAGTCTTTACAAAGCTCAAGTATAACTAACATTTATTAATAAAATTTTGCATTTAGAAAGATATAAGAGATGAAAAAATAATTAGAAATTCATTAGTTGTTTTTGTATATGAGATAATAAGAGGATTTTTGGCAAACTTTTGCAATTTTAGACTGACATTTCCCCTAAACTTTGTTGGTAGGCGCCCAGTTGGGCTTATAACTAGATGAGACAATGTAGCCTATTAGTCTTGTTGTAACCTGTTAGCGATGGGACTTTTTAGTACATTTTATTTATTTTTCATCATTTAATTAAATAGGACCTGGAAAGTATTATAGGAGTTTGAGTTTTCAGAGCTTGTATTTTCATATAACTACAATATATTTTTTTTCCATCATGTGAATTGAAAAATCTCTACTTTTTGCATACAAAGGAGAAACATTTATTTAAAAATAAATTCACAATTTAACTATCTATTAATAAAAAAATTATATTCGAACTTCTTTTTGAAATTCAAATGTATTTAAAGCAAATATTATGACAAATTTTGTCATCAAAAAAACAAATGCATATTTGAAAATGAAATCAAGATTTAGTTTAAAAAACTGACTTAGCATTATTTGGCATGACACGTAGAAGCCCTGATATATTGGTATTATAAATCATTTTTAAGAAGTTAAATTAAAATTCTGACATGAGTTTCAGCTTGAATTGTAAGAAAATTTTTGATAGTATTATTTTACTACCATTGGTGGTAAAATGATGACTTTATTGATTATTTCTCGTTATTGACATTAGAATATTTAAAATATAAAACTTGGTTAAAAAACATCCATTCATTTTTAAATTATTATTAAAATAACTAATTTAAATTATTAGTTAAAAAATAAGTAGACAACTATATTAATTTGACAGAAGAGTTAAAGCCAGTTCTCTTAAGCTACAATTAATAAAAACTGTAAGCTAAATACAAAAGCTTTGATTACAATTATTATTTAACTAAATTCAAACATTATTTTAAACAACTTTAATCAAAATATCACCATTTACTAAAAGTAAAAAAAAAAAACATTGAAATAACATAACTAATGCATTAAAAATATAATAAAATAATTAAAATAAAATTAAAAGTTTAATAAAACTAGGCTCAGAAAATAAGCTAAAATTTATTTTACTTCGATCGGAAGCTCGGTGTATTCTGAAATCAACATAATTCTCAGCATCTAATTCAACATCATTTTCGTCATTGATGAGAGTATAACCAGTTTGAAATTTAGGCATTACTAATCAAAATTGTAAAAATATGTTTTTGTTCTTGTGAACTAGCTGTAAAAAAATTTACATGAATGTCAAAATTTACAAAACTTTGAAAAATTAATTATACAAAAAGTTTTATTGAATATTTTTATACTCAATAAGCTATTTTATTATTATAAGTTAAAAATATAAAACTTTAACAACAAGAGTTGGAACATAATTAACAAAAGATGGTTCAACTATTTTATGTAAACAAACAAGCAAAAATTTTAATTATTGACAAATAAGTTCAGTAACTTCACTATTAAAAAAAAGTTTTACTTTGTAAGACATTGCCAAAAATTTATAAGAAAATTAGTAAATAAATTTTAAAGTATTTATCAAATAAGCTGTCCAGTTTGTAAATAAATTATAGTAGCATATCATATAAATTGAACTTAAGATTATTTCTAAATGAAAAACTTTATAAATACTTAATTTATACTACTAGTTAACTAGTTTACTTAAGTAAACAACTTAAAATGTATAGTCTATAATAATGCATTATAAAGGTTTTAATATGTATAAGTAAAGTACATTAAACTAGCTTAGTATAATTTAAATAATAATATTAAGAAATTTATGTAGTACAAAATTAAAAACAACTTATTTATAACACATGACAATATTTTTTAATATTAACCAACTTTTAAAAAGTGAAAACAAAGAGCTATAAGTAACTAAATACTTTATACAAGTAATAAAAAAATAAAATATTTAAAGAAGTTAAGAAGTCGTAAACTAAATTGAGATTCTTTTTTATAAAACATTTTAATTAAATGCGTAAGTAAGTGTATTAAAAATCAAAAAATATAAATAAAAAGTTAAGACTTATAAAATAACAATCAATTAAAAATAACTAAACTTATAAATTATACTAACAATGTTTCTTTATTTTAGATAATTAACACAGTTCTAAGATATTCTAAAGATATAAGTATTTTAAAGATTATAAGATAAATGGTAGAAAACAAATATTACTTTTTTTACCCGCTTTCTTCTATTTTTTGAACTACTTATATTTTTTCAGAACTCTGTTCTATTAATAAACATAGAGAAACGTTGCTAGTTGTTAATAAATTAGTAATTTTCTACTGAGTGTTCTTATACACTAACAAATTTAAATGCTTTAGGTCTTATTAACTTTTAGGAAGTTATTGTTCATACTGAGTTAATTTACTTTAGAGAGTCACACAAATCTGAAGTGTTATAAAATCCAGAACTTTTCAAAGTAAATGGTAATAGCCACAAGGAAAGACTCCTCAATTTATGTGCTCTTGTTGTAGAAGATGATGAGTGCTCTTAGTCTCTGTGTTCAATACAAACAAACACTGATGCAGCATTAATTGTAGTGGCTTCTTCCCCCAATATACAGAAAAAAAAAAATATTTGTTAGGGCATTATTATGTCACATTAATTAGTGAAGGATCATCAGACACATGTATATTGCTACTTTTGAAGGTAAAAATGATGATGGGACTTACAAGATGGACCACCTCATGAGAGTTCGAGATGGAAATAATTTGAAGTGGAAACACCCACCTAAACGTGATTTGCTGAACTTGCATATAGATTATATTCTTGATTGTAAAATAGAAGGGGAATGGAATGTTTCTAATGAAAGATCTTCTTCACTGAAAAACCATATCCAAATATTTTTTTAGTAGAACAGATGTGTTTTACAGAAAGTTAAATGATAGTTTTTTAAATCTTTAACAGTATTATGTTTACCTAACTATGTCAATCAGATAACCCATTAGATTTTATCAATCACGTGACAGTTTTTTATACTAAAATGTTTTAAAGTATCAGTCAATTTGCAATAATGTTAAGTGTTAATACTAAATGATACAGTACAATGTTCGTTTTACTTTGCAATATTCTTTACTTCTTTGTAAAAGTCTTTATTTTGCAATCATTAACTTTTAAGTTTAATGCCATACAACATTATCTTGCCTATAATAAATCATAACTTTTTGATATTTTGTTATTTTGTTGTAATGCTAATTGAATAATTATTCAAGGGTTTTTTAAACACTTAAATCTAAACGAACTTAGACATCAAATATCATAGCTAATATACATACCACATCACCTAAATTTTTAAAGGTAAGTAAGTATACCTAAAAAGTTTTGTTTTACAATATTTTTTTTATTAAAATCACTAACAAGCTATACTTTTTAATTTTCCAAAAAGCACAATTTAACAGACAAAATTTGTCCATTTAGGGTGATTATGGCGTCATAACATCATAAGCAGTTAATATGTCATTAAATCTATGTCAATAAGTATAAGCTTTTATATAAGATATAAATGTCTAGGACATATATAAGTGATTTTATTACAGTTTAAGTCAAAATATAAAAAAATATGTGATTTTTGGGGTTAAAATTAGTTTTTTGGGCTGCATTTTTTTTTTTGCAATTTTTTTTCTTAGATTCTTCTTAATGAAGCAAAAACACATTCGAATCATATGGACTCATATGAATTTTACAACATGAGCAAAAAAATGTGCTGTATTCCCTACCCCTACAAGCAGATATAATCATAATGAATCAATGTGTATCAGTCTAATCAAACTTGCTTGGGTACTTTCACACTTAGTTTGCAAATAAATAGTTTTTTTTTCCTTAAGCTTTGTTGAGAAATTCAAAGTTTTTTAAAGTATCAAATTTAGGTGTTTCAAGGTAAAATGGCAACCACAATTTTAGTAATTAAGGATCACATAATTTTATCCAAATATATTATTTTTAATAAGAGCAATTTATAAAATACTCATTGGTCAATCTTATATAAAATTAAACAGAAAAGACTTAAAAAACCTTATATGGGCACAACTTGTAAGCTTGAAAGAATGACAATTGTCAAAGCCACATAGATATAGGTCTTAACCTTAGAAATTAAGTTACTACTGTCTGTCTTTACTATAAATCTAACTAGCTGTTTTTATTTTATAATTATTTTCAGTTTATTTTAAACAGGTTTGCCACTCTTTGAGTCAAAAAAAATTGTCTAAAGTGACCTTAAACTGTCCTGAGTCACCCTGCTTTTTTTTTTTCAAAACCTTACAAAATGTGTTCTAATATTAGTAAAGTTCAAGTTATTTAAAAAATTGGTTATAAAATAACAAAATATTTTAACTAAATCTCATTCAAAATCTACAAAAAATGTCAAGAGATTTAAAAAAAAAATATTTTAACTATCCTACGTTTTTATTAAAAAAACTATACAGAGTCAGACTGAGCTTTAAAAAATCAAAATATCCTGAGTGTGTGGCAACCATGTTTAATGTTAACAATTTTTTTGCACCACATATGTTATTTTTTTTATTAAAGATATTTTCTATTGAAATCTTTTTTTAAGTTTATGTTAAAAAGTTTATATTATTTCTGTAAAAACACTTTTCTAGTTACATAATAATAAAAGATTTGTTATTGATCAACAATTTATTAACTAACAATTGATTACAATCAATTACTTTAAATGTATTTAAATACCATTTATTGCAAGACACAAGACATTTTCCATTATAACTTTTATTAACAATTTAAGTACTTTTGGAACTCACAAACTTTCTTCTCAAAAATATTAAACACTCGTAAATTAACTGAAAACAATATAAATAAGTGAAACTAAATACTAAATAAATCATACAATAAATTAAAACGACAAGTAATTAGCAAAAATGAATTTTTTAAACAAGAAACCAATTAAAACAAAATGAATTATTTAAATATGTTAATAGTTACTCTTGATCCTTTATCAGGACCAAGCTGATTATTAAAAATTTGGTTGAAGTTTTTTAATTAGTAAAGCTTTTGTAGATAATAGATCATTATATGAGCTGCACGTTTTAAAGATTGCAAAACAATTATAAATGTTGTATAATCTGTACAATATGCACAGTTCTCAATATGATTAAATACTGCACTATTTGTTAGAGTCACATGCTCTTTGATTCTTACAAAAATTGTCTTTCAGTCTCACCAATATATTGGTCGTTCATATAATCTGGACACGTAAACTAAGCAACTTTGATACATATGATTTATTGAGTCCTTTAAGGAGAAATATTTTCCTACCTTTTGTGGTTTATATGCAATACATATTTTTACTCCGATCTCTTCAAACATAGCTTTGATGTTCTTGGAGAATTTCTCAAATAAATTCAAGACATATGGTATTGTAATGCAGTGTTTATTTTCATCTGTATTTTCAATTAGTTCTGACTTCATTTATAGTTTTAATAAGTTGTGTTTTTTATTAAGTATTTAATTTTACTCTATTTATATAGTTTTTACTTAATTTGTGAGTGGTTAATATTATTGACAATGGAATTTATGAGTTCCAAAAGTGCTTAAACTGTTAATAAAAGTTATAATGGAAAAAGTCTTGTGGTTTTGCAATAAAATGGTATTTAAACACATTTAAAGGTTTATCTATATCTAGATTTAAATTTAATGTTTTGATTTTTCTATGTATATACCTCAGACCTTGTTATTTTGATGGTCATCATATCTTGATGGTGTATTCACTACAGTGAAACAGTAAGTGTAGATTAACTTTTAAAACACCAGTAGTAATCTTTATAAAAAGATAACAGCTGATTATTGGTTAACTTTGATAGCAATGATCACACAGTTATACTGTTAGTGTACTTTTAGTAATAGCTTTGATAAACACATGCATTACAATTTAAACTTTAATTTTTTCCACAGTATGAAGTTGCTAGTTTAAAGATTTTAAAGGGTGTTTGCCAAATGACAAGTCACCAAAGTTGTTTTTTTTGTTAAAGATTTTATTTTTTTTGATAATTAAGTCATAATCATTACAGGAGAATAAATTAAACATAACAAAAATTGTTTGATATTTGCATAATGTTAACAGTCAAATGGGGATTTTAAATACTGTTGTTTTACTAAAAGTTCTAAACGTTGTAAAATTATCTTTTAACAACTATTACCAAGTATAAATTTTTGCATGAATTTGAAGTAATGATATTTTTTATTTTTAAAAAATATGAATGAAAGCAACTTTATATTTTCTTGATAAAGAAAACTTAAAAGCTTGTACGTGGATTGATAGTGTAGGGGTCCAAATGATGGCGTTATAAACTTTTTACAAAACAAAACAATAAAAGTTAAATTGATTTTTTTGCTAGAAAAACGTCAATCTTATAATTCCCTCTACAACATAAACATTTTGGGAAGGTAAAGCAAGTAATTTGCATCATGTGTAATTTTACCTGTCACTTTAAAATTAAAATTAAATTAAAGAAAATTAAATCATAAAACTATCTATCTTAAATGAAGAAAAAATCCCTAGTTACATGTCATTTGGCAAATACTGACTAAGTAAAATTCAAAATTTTAGCAAACCAAATTAAAATGGGATGAAGGTAGTCTTCCTCTTTTGATTTTATGGACCAGACAGGATTGAATTTTAGATAAACAAAAATAAAAAATGGTAAGAACCATCAAAAAATCAGTCACAGTCTTTGTACAATACAAGCACTTTATTTTCTACAGAATTGAAAATGTTTGTTTTTTATTAAACAAAAGATCTCGTCAAAATGCTTGTATAAGACTGTGACTAATTTTTTTGATGGTTCTTACAATTTTTTATTTTAGCAAACCATTATGAGGTAAAGAATAATAATTGAAATTTATCAAGTTAAAACAGTCACCAAACGATATATATATTAACCTATATTAAATTATTTCTAATGAGGTTCATTGTCAACTATCTGTAAGTATTAAAATATTTTTCATGTAGTATGTTGTTTACATTTTTACATAGTAGTGGTAGTGGTAAAAAAACACCGTATATGAAAATGCATCTATAAGTTAATTGTTAGATGCGATTATTTTCAAAATAAATTGAAAACTTGACTAAAAACCAATTTTACAATATTAGAAATAAAGCTTTAGAAAACAAAAAATTGTTTATTATACAAAACAATATAAAATTATTCAAAATAAAATGCTAATTTTTTTTTTATAAACGTTATATTATAGAGTTATTTGTGTTGACTATAAAAAGTCAAAGACATAAAATGTTATACTATTTTATAATACTTGATATATATACTGTTTATTGGACGACAATAAAATACGCTCAAAAAATTTGGTCAAAGGAC
>NW_028140279.1:0-30984 GCF_965202585.1 Thalia democratica | reverse complement strand
GTATTTAAACTCGTAAAGTTTATTTAAAACTTTTTGAGTATAATTAATTTTTTACTAATATATAAATCTCAGGAAACATTTAATAAAACAAACACACTCTTTAAATCTACAAATACTTCAAAGGTCCCAAAACAAGATTTCTACTTCGATGAATTAAATATTAGCAGAAACGTTTCTTTTATTTCACATTGAAGAGCAATGTATTATTACGCATTAGGCAGCGTAGAACTGTTAAACCGCCTTAATTGTTTTTTTCATTTATTAGTAGCACTTTTACTAAAATACCAAATAATCAATTAAAATTATTGTTTAGGTTAGTTATTATTTTACTTATTTAGTTTAAATCCAAAGTGACGTCACCACACGTAGCTACGTCATTTGAAGTATGAGCTATTATGTGAGTTATTGTAAACCATTAAGACATTTTTGAAGACAAGGTTACATCATAATATTTTATTTACAACCATTGCAATTTGATCATATTTTTGTTGTAAGGTAGTCGTTCTAACAAAAAAGTGTTTTACTTTGCATAGAAAACTGCCTATTTGATCTGTACCTTATTAAATTTACCCTAAGACATTTAAAGTGAAGGAAATATAATTATAATGCGTTTTAAATAACAATTTCTTGAATTTATTTTCAACTAAGTGTTACATTATTTATTGTACGAACTGCAGTTGTTTAGGTTGCTTACCTCCGATGTGAGAGCTGTTTTACTTTGATATTTAAACTCTTGTTTAAGTACTTAAAGATAAAATATAATTTACTAATTTATTAATAAGAGAAAAAGAACCTTTAAATTTTTATGTCTACAAATGTATTAAAATGAGTACTTTGACAAACCAGATGTTAGCAAAAAAATGTTCATTTCACGCTGATGAGCAATGTATTATGACGTCAAAGTATATAATGTGTAACAGTTTGTTGCATTTTATACTAAAGCTTGTGCTAAAACTCCTAATCAGTTAAAAACGTGGAACTTGAAATATATGTTTTTAATAAGTTAGTTATTTTATTATAGTAAATGCACTTAGTTTATTTAAAAACTCAAGTTACGAAACGATATGGAATTTACGTCATCACAAGTAACTGCTGCTACAGAATATAAAAAGTGAGTTTTTATGTGAGTTTATTGTAAAACCTTGGTATGAAATTTTTGCAAGTCAAAATTTAACCATAATGTTATTTTAAAACCAATTGTAATTTTTTCAATTGTTTCTATAATCTAAACGCTTGTAAGATAGCTAGATTTTCATAGATTTTTTTTTTACAAACAACTTAAAAAACTCTATCTTTGTAGAAAATATCCATTAATATAAATATAAGTAGCGGACTAAATTTGTAAACTACATCTGATAATAAAAAAGTATTTTTATATTCTAATTTTATATTAAAAATTAACCTTCTTTACGAAGAGTAAACGCTTAACCTATCTAAAAATTTTGAGCATTGAGAATTTAAACGATTTTCATACTTAACATTAACCTTATGACAACATTTTTGTCCGAATAAAGAATAACATGTAACGAATTATCAAAAATAAAAAATGGGAAAAAGCATGTTTAAAAATTTATTTTTCTTCAATATATAAAAAAGTGTTATATAAAACTATTGAAGATACTTAATCAACTAATTTAATTTTTATTGTAGCAGAACAAAAGCAATAAAACGAGAGAAACAATTTAAGAAAACTGGGTTATAGTATTAAAACTGATACTTAAGTTTTAAAAAACTTATTGTTTATTCAAAGATTTATTTTTAATAAGCTTATTTTTTATTTCCTTTATAACCTTTTATTTTTGTTTCGGACAAAAAAATTAAAATATTTAATAAAAAAATATTGTACCTTGTTCATACCACTTCAATAATCAAACTAGAAGCTTTTAGTAGACTGATAACCGATATTTGTTTTAATTGAAAACTTAGTTTGTTTCAAGACATGAGAAGGTAAATAAAAAAAGTCATTAAATTCAAAGCTAATTGTAAATACAATTGAATTTATATTTTAATAGCTTCTCACAAATAAATCAGTGTTTTTTGCAAATATTTTTTAAGAACACATGTCAAGACAATTAATAAGGAATATTCTTTTGAAACTGATAAATTACAGTCTATAACTTCTATAGCAAACAGTATTCATTTTAATTTACTTACTTCTGTAAATAGCTGCTATAGTGTAGTTGTGTTATTTATGATAATAATTTGAAATTATAGTTTTAGATTTTTATATGCCACCAGTTTGTTTTTACGTCTGTTTAGAATAAAAATTAGTTTATTGTTAATTTTAATAAACAGTTTTTTGGCACATTTTAACAAAATAAACAAACGGAAATACTGCTTTATTCAAAGTACGTATTTTCCTGATGTTTTTATACTATAGTTTTTATATTTGTTAATTATAGTGTTTTTAAATAATATTAGTGCCAAATCAAACATTTAATGTCTACATCTAATGTTGACAACCTGTGACGACAGAATTAATAGTAGAGATTGTGGTTGATAGGAAAAATGAAACATCTAGAATTAAAATAGTTCATCATTTTAATAATGTATTTAATCTATTTAAATTAGAGGCTACTTCTATATTTTTTGAGAAACCAGAATTGTCCAAACAAAAAGAATTCGATTACAATGTGTCTTTATTTAGTTAAATTATCTATTTTGCTTCCGTTAATAGTATTCTAGTTTGATTAATGATTACTTTACACTGATTACTTATTGCGCTAGTTACTTTGTTAGTTTTATTTTTTTTTGTTTTTAGGAGACATAACTATTCATAATTTTATGATATGTTCTACTCTTAGTTTCTGGTGAAAAGTAGAAAAATACGTTTAAAACTATCAAAAAACACTTAAGAGAGTTTTTTATACTTGTTATACATTTAATAAAAAACTAATAATGTTTTAAATTTTTAATAAATATTCTTATAGTATTTATGTTGAAAAAGTACCTCTGGGTTTAAAGAAGGATAATATTTTAGTACAACTTTTTTAATAAATTTTCAAAAGTGACTTTGATAAATTAAGTTTATTTTAAGAAGTCGTCAGTACTTAAAATCAGAAATACAGAAAAACATAATGAAAAAAAAAACTGTCACACTACAAGTTGAAATATATAGCAAAAACAGCTTTAGAAATTAACTTAAAACTATCTCATACTAAAAACTAATTAATAAAATAATGAAATAGTTATTTAAACCATAATGTTAAAAACTAAAACTAATAACTTTTTATAAGAAGTTCAAAACTTTTAAATTAATTTAACTAGATTAAAAACTTATTTTTAAAGATTTAAATTTTTTTTAATATAAATCTGCTTCAAGATTATAAGCTATCTACTAAATTTAAAAATAGCATTATTAAAAAACTGCGACTGCTAAGATGAAAGTGGAGATACAATTTAAATAAACCATTTTCTACACTTGTTCTTACTTAAAAAAATCAAAATTCCAAACTTGAATCTTGTTTGTACTGTTAGTATAATCAATTATCTATAAAATGGTTTCTACAAGCCGCTATTTTTAGAAACTAAAATCATTTTAATAATATAAGACAAATTTCAATGATTCATAAAATCTGTACCAAACTTAAACTCACAAACCGAAAAATTATACAACTAAAGTTCTTTTAAGTTCTAAAAGCTCCGTCATATTACCAAAGAGTCGTGTAATTATTATTTTTAACGTTTTATACCTTTTAAGGTAAAAAACTAGTGCATTATGTCTACAATAATTTATATTTAAAAAGAAACAACAACTAGGTTTTAAATTTATTTACCAAACGTTATTATTATAATTTTGAGCTATTTATTACTAAATAAATCTCAATTAAAAAATATTTTACAAAGCAACACAAAGCTATTTAACACTTATGCATATGTTTAAATTTTAGTTTATTTTGATTACTATTTTTTGCTATTAAATTAGACCAAATACACTGAAAATTATAATCGTAGGTATGCAAATTTAAAAAAGTTAATTAAACTTGTAGCTTATAAATTTGTATACTTTTTATTGAGTTCGTTATTTTGCTACTAAGTTATTTATTGAACTTTTAGCTTAAATTAATAGTTTTTTTTTTGTCAATTGTCTAGTCTTGCGTTTGTTCTACACTTTTACTTAATGCTTAAAAACAGTTCGTTTCAATAGCTGTTAAATATCAATTTTTATAATGTTTAAATTTAAAAAGTCAATAGCTTTGTGAGCAAAAATTAATATGAGAAAAAGAACTTAATAAAGAAATTAATTTTTGAACAAGTACATATTTAAAAAAATTCTAACAAAACATTTTACGAAAAGGAGCATGTAGTTACAGAAAATTGTAAAATGGTTAAAATATACAATGTTGTTATGCTTAAAAAATTAGTAGATAATTCTTTATTTAAACTGATTAAATAAACTGGTATTTATGGTAGTAAAACCGTTTGATTTACGAAGTTTATGACTTAAATAACTGTGTAATAATGTTTAAAGTTAAAAATAACTATGATAAGACTTGCAAAAATCGATCGACAAAGCGATAAAATTTGAATAAGTGCAAAACTATTAGATAAATTTTTATAACAAGTAATATGACTTTAGTAAAACCAGTTTTGTGTGAGAATTTTTTTGAATCAAAAATTATTTCAAAACTAAAAGCTTGTCCTTAACTAATACTAAATTTGAATAAAAACAAAGACTTTTTTAGAAAATTAAAATTAAAAATTATTCTACAACAAACAATTTTTCAGTTAAATAATGGGTTTAAATTGATGTATTATCGATAATAATTTGTAATGAATCTATAAACGTGCTTTCACAATAATACATATTCCGTATAAGATTTTAGTTAATTTAAATAAAAAGTTATATACTAAGCTTCGTCATAAAAGCTGTAGCAAAAAGAAAACATAATGTTTAAAGTATGTCACAACATAAGTTGTGATCAATAAAATTCTTAATTTAAACTTTTTTTATTTCTAAATAAATGCTAAAACCCATGTAAGATACACTAAATACAGTTTAAATAATTCTATAACAACACTTAAGTGGTGAACTTTTATCTTTAATAATAGGGACGAAATGGTTAAGAAAGAATAATGTTATTTGATTTTTTCAACTTTTATTTTTGTGCTCTTGTAGTTGTATATGGGTTTTCCTATGCGAGTTAAAAAACAAAACATTATAAAATAAAAAAATATACAGTCAAAATTTTATCTAGTTACATTAAAATTTCTAAGTTTTAAAATACAATTTTCAACTTTATAATAATGTTTTGTTTTGTAAACCCTCTTTATTTCGTTGTCTCACTATATACTGAAATTCAATGGTTTGTCTTTGCCTAATTTTAGGTTGTAATCTTTTTAAATGATTTATACAGGCATTATAGCATTAGTTTTTTTCTTAAACATATTTTACTTTAAATTTAAACGTTTTCAAGATATAACTTAGTTTACTTGTCCTGGATAAGACGTTAAAAGTATCCAATTGGTGCGCGACTCGACAACCGAAACCGGCACCGGGTCTTTGGACTAAACATTTTGAGCGCGTTTTTTATATTCATAAAACATTAGTAATATAAACTTAACTAAAGATTTCCAATTTCAAAATCTGCTTTGCAGTGAAACAGTGTAATACTTTTTAAAATAACAAAATTCTAACTTTCAATCTCTTTCTTGGTTAGATTACTCTGTCAAACTTGTTCTTAACTCATTAACTAATTTTTGAATACTGAATACAAAACATTTTTTTTATTTACACTATTTTCTTCTTACAGCGCCTCAAGTAATTTTAGAATAAAACAATTGCATAAAACTATTGTGGTAAAGTAATCCAAGTATGTATGATATACTTTAAAAAAAAATTGTGTACAGTTTAATCTAAAAGTACTATTACGTTAAATTTTAGTATTGCTCTAAAAAATGATTGTAATATATTTTTTTGTTATTTAAAACTTTCAATTTTTACTTTGCTCAACAATAACTTATTTAGTACACCTTGTTTTAGTTAAAACTTGTGTGTATAACTGTATATACTTGAAAATTAAGTTTCTACTAACTTCTCATGTAATATTTTTAAATGTAAGTAAAAACTATTTAAAAATGAGTAAAGTTTTGATCGTGGATCTAGCGTTTTATCATTAAAGTTATAAGCATTTTTAAGACTTCATAAATTTTTTATAGATTATATTGAAATAAATCACATATAAAATAGTTAGTAGCTCAACTATATTAAGTTATAAAAGTGGAACAAAATACAGAATGCTTTTATAAAACTGCAACAGAGTTTCTACCTTATAGTTTTATTTAAAGCTAGCAATCTTATATAAACACTTATTTTTACTCAGGTATCACAGGGTTGCCACATTACTTTGAAAACTGGAAAAACCTGGAATTCCACAATTTAGGCAAAAATTATCTGGTAAAACCTTGAATTTGAGAAATTTTGGAAAAAAACTGGAATTTTGATCTAAAAACCTAGAAAATTTGGAATTATTAATATTATAAACATTTTCAGTAGCAAAATTTCGATTTGACACAAGAAATCTATCATATATGTGAGATTTTTTGTCATCTTAAATTTTTTTTATTAAAAAACACATTAGAAGTAACTCTAAAGTATTTTTTCAATGTTTTTATACTATTTAACACAGTTTCTTATGAAGAAATCAACTTAAAACTAAAAATAGACCCAAAAATGTGTACTTTTAAAAGCCTGGAAAAAAGATGGAAAACCTGGAAAATATTTTTGAAAAAACGAGTGGCAACCCTGGTATCAGATTGAAACATTTTTGATTAATTTTTTAATTGTTTATTTGAAAAGTTTAACCATAAAATAAAATAGACAACATTATATAAATAAAAATGGATGAAAAAATTCTAGCTGAAGAGCTAACAAAACAACAAAAAACTTGGGTACCATCTAGTTTTAATGCTAGGTAAAACAAATTTGTATTCTTTAATGTAATGTGCAGTTTTGATTAATAGTAATTACTAAAATTAGATTAGAGAATAAATTTGAACTTATATTATAAGTATACTTTATTATATTAGTGTAAAAATATTCTTATTGAAGTGTAGTTGTTTTACCTTAACATTTAAACTTGTGTGAGTTATCATTTGCAATTCAGAATAAATGCATGTAGGTATATTTATTAAAAAAGGTTTAGTTAACTAAAAAAACAATTTCCATTAGATTTCATGACTTTCTATGAAACAAATATTAAAAGTACTTAGTAATTTTACTAATATAAGAATTTAATTTAAACTAAGATAACTTTTAATCATTATGACCTTTAACATTTTTACTAACAGTAATTTAGTAAAAAAAATATGTGGTGAGAATGGGTGCCAGAATATTTAAACTTGGTAAAATAAACTTCTTTTAAAAATATTGATAGTGCAATTTCTAAAACAGTTAATATTTTTATATTTTTCAAATTAAAAATTATAATGTAACTATTTTTTTTTTTAAGTTTTTAAAATTTTGCAAATATAGTTTAAGAATATAGTTGTTTATAATTTTTTTGTGTCATAATACTTTTAATTAGACCTACAGAATCCTTTAATTAAAGCTTTTAAGTTAGGTTGTGGGACTTATAAGTTTTATTTTATTACTTTAAAATTTTCAAGTTTAAATTGTCATGTAACTAGTAATTACTTTTACTAGATCCCTTTTCGAAAACCACTTAACATTATTATTTAAGTTTTTTTTTTCTCTAGAAATTATAATTTGATTTATCATAAACAAAATTTAAACAGATGCATATTTAATTATGAAACCTAAATTATGCTGCATATAGTAGCTTTATAAATAAAATAATAAATTGTTTTATTAAACTTAGTAAAGAAAACAACAAATCAAAAAACATTATAGAATGTTAGTTTTTTTAACTAATTGAAAAAAATTCTTCTTTACTTCCTTTGCCAGTAACTATTTAATTATGTTTTGCTTACTATCAGTTGTTTATTAAATATGTTACTGTTTTTTACTTTTTAATGTAACAGACTATGCCCATCACTATTAGATGCAAATGTAGACACTGATGTGAAAATCAATATGGAAAAAATGCTTGACTGTCATGTTGAAACAATGAAATTTCTTGGTAAAAACAAATTTAAAACTATTTAAAAAGTTTTTGTATTTTAGATAAATTTGAGTTTTTTTTGTGAAATCAAATTCTAATTAAATTCATTATACGAAAAAATATTTAAATATCAAGCTGTTAAAAAATAAATTATTATGCTTGATTGTGTTAATTTACTATACCTTATTTTGTATATTGTGTGTGTAACTAATATCAGATTTTTCAAGTAATCTTTATTTAATAAAGAGCAAAGAAGCCTTAAACTTTATTCTATTTGTATATTCAGGTTACTATAGAAGAAAAATATATTTTTTGAAAAATTTTTTAGACTTTGAACAAAAAAACAGAAATTATTTATTTCTATAAAAATTTCATTTTAGTTTTATGTTAGACTTTAATAAACTATAACCTAAAATAAAATAAATTTAATTTTGAAACACTTTTTTTTTACTAGTGGACATACTAACTTAGTGAAAAAATAAGTATGATAATCATAACTTATATTCTAAAGAAGTTCTGCAAATGTATAAAAGTATAAAATTAGATTTTTATTTATGTGGATATAAAAATTATTAAATAAAGTTTAACATAACTGCTTTATTTTATTCAGAACTATTTAATAATATCTTCATGATCAGGAGTTTAGTTATGCAATTAACCATAAAAATATAGTTCAAAAAATTTCTTAACTAGGTTTTTGTTATAACTAAATATTATGTATTTTTTTTCTTAGGAGTCACAATAAGTTAACATTTATGAACTTTTAAAATTCATTTGTTTTCATAACGTTTTAGCTTAAAAAATATTCTTCAAATACTTCTAAGTTAGTATTACTTAGTTAGTCGGGAAACTTGAACTCTAGAAAGAAACATTTAGCATTTTTGAATAAAATTTATGTCTACCTGACAACTTGTTTATTCATTTACTAAAAAATTCGTTACTATTTTTATTTTAGATTTTATTTCTCTTTTAAACCTACGCTCTAAGTTTAATAACAATAAAAAGTTAAAAGACTTTTTTTTCAATTTCAGATTTTACTTTCACCTTTTTTATAAAAATAAATTCACGTAACTTATAGTAATACTTTATTTGATTTATAACTTTGTTTTTGACTCCTGAATTATCAAGGGATTTTTCTAAATTTTAAAATAAATGTATAAGTAAAAAGTGCTTTTGATTTTCTTATTAATTTATTCACATATGCAAAAATAGTATCAAGAAAATTATCACTACAATCAATTTAATAAGACTTTTAAAATCTTCTTTAAACTCCAAGGTAGAGACGCAGAACTTAAAGAGCAAGTTCTACCTCCGGTTTTTGTTGAATTGGAGGAGAATGATGAAAGAATTGTCCAGGATTTAGGTTTCGGAAGAAAGGTTGTGAATATTGACGGTGAATTATACAATTACGTTGAACATGATTTGGAAGAAAACCTTCAAAGCCTCAATGAAAACAAGCCCAAATCGAAAACAGTAATGGAAGTTTTGCAAGATTTGGAAAGAGAGAAAAATGATGATGAAGAGGAATTCATGAATCTACATGAAGCAGATGATATTATGCTGGCTGATTTAATAAGAAAGAACAAAGAGCAGAAAAATAGTGAAGTGAAAGTTTGTTTAGATTTTTATAAGACAAACAATAATTGCTCTTTTAAAGTTTTGTTTTAAAGATTATTATAATACTTTTACAGTTGGATTTTTTTTTAAATGAAAATAAGTTTATAAATTCACAAGCTTTTAAAAGCTACAGGTTTTTATTTTTAAATGAATAGTTTTTTTTTCTACTCCCTAGTAAACTACTAATGACTATATTTTACGAACAAATAGCTAGTAATAATTAATATAAAAACATCTGCGCTGTTATATAAGTAATAAAGTTTTATTAAAAAAAGGTTAGACTATGCTTTTCGAAAGTAGATAAAATGATCCTCTTGGCGCATGTAAGGCAACAATTTAAGTGTTTTACTATATATTCTGAGTTAATGATAAAGCGCGAATAAGAATATTCTAGGCTTAATTTAGAATAGTTTTAAAACACACAATAGTCATTAAGGGTTATTCTTAAATTTAAACTAAACCAAGGCTTTCCGAAGTGATTTTTTTTAGCGAGTTATACATGCCATAAGCTGCAAAGTAAGGCGGAAGGCAGAAAGTATACTTAAAGGTCAGTCTGGGCTAAAAAGAGCTTATTTAGCAAACTTTTATTAAGTTTTTTTATTACATTTATATCTAATCAACATTAACGAAAATTTTTAAAGTTTGTCAAAAAAAAAGCTTAGATATTTAACATAAATAAGTTTCATTAAAAAAATATACTTCTTTTGTTGAAACAGCTTTTTTTTCTGTTTAGACTTACCTTTAAGTATACTATCCGCATAAGGTAATCATCCAAAATTTACACTAGATATTCTGGAGTTAGTAATTAACAAAAAAAAAAGTTTTAGGGTAGTTTTTTGACATTATTGATTGGAAGGGGCCATTGGTTTTTTTTTTATAAAGGAAGCCTTATGAGAGAAAGTTTTGAGAAAGTTATGAGGAAATCTTGTTCTAGATAAAAGGTTGTATAATTAGATAGAATTAAGTTATACTTTTTAAAATTTTAAAAACTTCTAATGGTTGGTAAGTTTTATTATATAGATAAATACAACGTTTTACAAAAATATAATATAACAACCTTTGAAAAAATGCTTACAAGTATAACAGCAATGTTTGTAATTACTTATATAATCTTTTTTACTTCACTCTAATTATATTTCATGAATGCACTCTCTGATAAATGCTAGATAGTTTTAAAAAAATAATAAAAGTTATTTATTAATGAAATCAGTTTTTAGTGTATTGATTGTTTAATAAAAAACTTTTGACCTCTAAATGTATAGACTAAAGTAGAACTTGATGAAAACAAAATGTTATCTGAAGACAAGTTGATACACATTGGAGATATTGATCTTGATTTGGGTGCTAGAAGACCTCTAGGGTTCAAAACAGTGTATGAGATACATAATAGTAAGTAATAACTTGACGAGATTTTCGTATTAAAAATAACAATATTTTTTGTTTTACTCTCTACCACTCAATTGTAGTATAACTGTGGATTGTAAATATATTTAAAAGTTGGAACAAAGCTTGAAAATGCATATAATTACAAACATATTTAATATTTTTTTACAGACAAGATACACGTCAAGCAACAAGATTCTGATTTAATACGCGATAGATCTGTTAACAATACGTCTTCTAGAGTAAATTTTTTAATTTTATTGTTTATTTTAAGTTTAATTTGTAGGAGATAAAAATAAAGAGTAAATTGTACAATTTACAGAACAGCCAAGTCAATCACACAGCAAATAAATTTATCTCCACACCTAGATTTATAGGCAAAAGGATCTTACCAGCACAAGGCAACAATAAATTTATAAAACTTCAACCAAATGTAAATGTTAACCGCTTTGTTGCTAAACCTACAGCGCAATTAATTCAAAAACCTCCTATTAAGCAGAATATGACAATAAGCTTCCTAAATGGACATTCGGGTGAAATGAACAGGTTAACTAGTTAAAAAGTAATTTTTAAAACATTTTGATTTAATTTTCTAAATATTCTAAACAAAAAAAAATACGAAGGCGATTTTAAAAACAGACTTTGAACTTAAGAATTTGAAGCCTTACATTTTATTTCATTATATAAATATGATGTTATCCACTTTATATTTCTTACTGTTTATCGTTAGAATATGTAAGTTTTGTTATAAATAAAGTTTTTAGTTTAATTTATCTTTACATACTTTTTGTAACTCACCAACTTAATTAGTATATGTTTAAAGTGTCCTTGGTGTGCGAAACGATAACCAAAAGGTTTTTTCGTGCACCAGGTCCTAGGAAAAATATTTTAAGATTACTTTTGTCATTAAATAAAATATCTATAGTAGCTTATTACTAAAAGTCTTATGTTAGCAATTAATTTTTAACTATTTACTCTTTTAGGCGATTTGTACAAGGTAAAGTTAATCAACAGAATCAGTTACCGATGACTCAAAATACCACAAACGTATGTTGATTTATTTTTTTGATTTTTTATAATTTTTTTGAAATTGATTTGTATTTTTTCTTTTAAATTATGTTAACAAATACTACACTGAAAAACTAAAAAATATTTTTTAATTTAAATATTTTTTTTTATTTTTCTTTATTTAATTACTGCAAGTAGTCATTTTTGTAGCTTAAAACGAAACCATATTTACAGCACCGAGTAATGAGACCAAACATCACAACTCCTCAAGTCACCATTGTAGATGCGCAGAAGCTGATTCACTTGTACATCAAAAACAAATTTCACATAATGAAACTAAACAACACGAAAGCTTACTTTGCTCTAATGTCAACGTTAGATAGATCGCAGAACTTTTTTATGATACTTGCCCAGCCATTTGCTTTAGACAGAGAGCTGAACCTGGTCCCTTACGTGAGACCTACCCCCGCACGCGTTAAAAACAACAAAATCGCGCCTTGTTTGAGAATGGTGGACGGCAACTTGATGCCTCTGTCTTCGCTGCAGCATTTGGACTACAAGAACCTTGCCTTCGTGGTAAAAAACACGTACAAGCCTGGAGTTTTGGAGGGGAAATTAAGATATTGTGTTGCAATGTTTCCTCAGCTTTTCCATCCTGTTGTGCTGAAAGACTGGAAGTATGAGCAGAGGCAGACCACTTCAGCTGGTAATGCACAAATTGCAGCTAAAACGCAAAATTCACCGAGTCTTGATTAAAGAAGATATTATTGACTCAGAATCAATTGCTTACTTAGTTTAAAGCAGCAGTAAGTTAATGTTTAACAAAACTCTAAAATAAAATCGCTGTCAAATTTAAAAAACTAATTAAGTTTATTTTTGCATTGCTTTCAACGTCTTAGTACATATTTTAGAAACAAGGTTTCGAAAAATTGTTATGCAGGACAACTTAGCTTTATAGTTTATCTTAAATGTAATTGCATAGTTTCAAAGTTTTTATTTAATTAGAGTAAAGTTTTATTTTTTATATATCTCCTTTTAAATTCTACTATGCTAATAAATTATAAAAGATTTAACGTAATTAAACTTCTTAAACACTTTGTGCAAATTTTTACTTTCATACTCGGAAAATTTTATAGAAATTTATTAATAAACTTAAATTATCAAAAATAAGCTTTCATTTTTTTACAACATATTGAACGATATAAATTATGAGTTACATCTACCTTAAAAAATATATAATGCATAAAAAACACAAGTTTTTTATTAAAGTTAGAGTTTTTACTTACTATTGATTATGTGCAGTTTACAGTTTAACATAAAAAACATCGTACTTTAGGTTCACGTTGAGTTAAAATTAAAGTTTGTCAATCAATTCTAAATTTAAGCTTACTTTCTCAAAAATTATGAAAGACCACACAGCGTATAAAATATTAACGTTAGGACTTTTTTACTAGCAAATTATTACCTCAATCAAACAATCAGTATACTGAGGTTAAATTATGTCAAGAATATAATCGTGTAGTGTTGTCTAGCGTTTAATACTATCTAAGTTGTGAACGACTTCTGTTGATTCTACTTTTTGGTTTTGTTTTTTAAGTAATAACTCTACTTAAAACAGGTTATGTCTGGTTTGTAGTTTTATTGAAGTTAGATAGTTTATATATAATAGTAAAGTACTTATAGATTATTATAATTATTAAACATATTTAGCTGTAAGGTACTTTCAACCCCAGTTGAATTTTAAGAAAGAAAAGAAAATTAGTAAGACTTTAAACATAACAATTTAAGTACTTTACATTTTTATGATTAAAATAAGTTGATTAATTTAATTTTAACACTATACATATTTTTTTGTACAATAGCAACTTTTATGACCTTAATAAAAATTGTTGCTGTTAACTGATTAAATACTTTTTTTTCATACAATAGAAAAACATAGTTTGAATATTTTTTTGACATTTTATTAAGTTTACATTTATTTATTACATGGTTTTTAAACTATTTTCATAAGGCCTTCTTTTTAGAAAATACAATATTATGGCTCCTTACAATAAAATTTCTCAAATGTTACCGTTAATTACGCCCAGGACCTTTTTCATCTCTTCACCATCACTTTCAGATATCTAGCAAAAACTACAAGTTTACCGTCAGATACGTTTAAGACTTTTTTTCAACGCTAGAATATATGGTGTAAGTTACAAACTATAACAGCCACTCTATAGACATATTGCTCACTTGGGGGCGATTTTAGTATGTTGGGGTGGCGAATTTTAGTAAAGGAGCAAAAGGGGGGGGGGGCGAAAACTAATAAGGGTGCGATTTTAGAATTATGGGCAGTCATAAAATTTTAATTTCTATCTTGCTATTTTACTACTTTTTGCTTGCCCCTGAGGTAAAACTTAAACAAAAAAGGTCAATTCTGTTTACGTAAAATATATTTTATTCGGAACATGATGATAAGAACGTAGAGATTTTAAGAAAACGTCAAGATGAGAAAACAAAACAGTGTAAATAAGCAAACATGTTCAAGAAATCTACAAAAAGTTTTGAAGATGGACAATAAGCTTCTTATTATCTGTCTCTCATAGTTGCTAAACAAGGACTGCCTCACACCATTGGGGAAAATATGTTTATTCCTGTGTTAAAAACAGTTTTGGAAAAATTCATTCATTATAAAAACACCAGTAATGTTTTACGTTCTATTCTTTTAAACAACAACACTGTGAAAAGACTTATAGATGAAATTTCAAAATGTGTTGAACACATTAGTTCGAATGATATGCAGTATTTTTTTTATGTATTTTAAATATTTCTTATTTAACCTAGCTTGTAATTTGTTTTAGTACTCTTTTTATAGTATCAGTTTTATAAAGTTATTTATTCTACAACAGGTTTGCTTAATGCCTAATGAATAATTCTTACGGTAGACTTCCTTTTGAGTTCGAACTTTTTATCCAAAAAAAAGTGCATGTTTATACTTTCTTAAATTTAACTTAAAAGAAGTATATAACTAAGTAAGTATTATTAAAACATAAATTTTATTATACTTAATAGCATATATAGATCTATCTTTATTAATGTTTATTTTATATTTTAGTGGATTTTA
Organism: Thalia democratica; assembly: GCF_965202585.1. NCBI lineage: Eukaryota > Metazoa > Chordata > Thaliacea > Salpida > Salpidae > Thalia > Thalia democratica. The sequence continues at coordinate 15,807 of NW_028140279.1, read as the reverse complement.
CGTTTATTCATAACATTATTGCATTATAACATAACGAAATTTGCCATTTTGTAAAAAATGATAATACATTTTTGAGTTTGCACTTTTTGATTTTGTTTAAAGAATGTTTCCCAAACTCCTTTACTAAACCGCCCCCTTTTTAAAAATTAAAAAAAAAATTGCCCCTCATGATTTTATAAATTATTTTTTCTCCTGAGTACGCACTTTTGAGCCAAAAAAGTTGTATTCGAATTGTATTCAGTCTGCAACTTCTTATGCACGCACTTTTTGGCTGTTTTCAAAGTTATTTAAAGGGCTTAAAAAAATTATTTACAGTTATTTTTTCATAAGCTCAGTAAAGCGTATACAAATACTTAATTATTAAAAAGCCTTGTGGAATATGTAATCAATTTTGTTCAAACATGAATTGTTTTGAAACTAATGAAACCTTTTGGTTAGTGTTGGACAACTTTTGTAATCAGCAAGTCATTTTTACTAAATAATATTTTCTAGTGTCGACTTGTTAAAAAAATTTACTTGCAGGCTGCATAATTAAAAAAAAAAACTAACATATAAAAAAATTAAAAAACTCGAGAAAAATTGTAATAAATTTATTTAGTATTATTGTGATCCATGTAGTACTATTGTGAACTTAAAACTAAATTGAAAATATATTTCAAAATATTAAGTATCACAAAACTAAATTTTATCTGTTTTGCACAAGTAGATTTCAAGTTTTTAGCGAGCTGAAATTTAACTGGATCTGGACCGTACCTTACCCATATAAAATCTTAACTGAAAGCTGACATTATAATAATCTCTTATATAACGAATTGCAGACATTTAGAAGTGAATGCTAATGAATGACTTTAGTAACTTATTTAAGTCGCACAATATACTTAAATTGTTTTATTAATAGGAATATTTTAAAATTACTATACAATAGATTAAAAAACTACATAAGAATGAAAATCTTATTTCACACATAATGAAATAAAAATTAAAACATTATTGCTGGTCTAGTTTGAGGAAGTTTGACCGACTAGTTGATTATCTCACTTGAAAAGTTGTTTTATCAACAGCTTATGTAAATTGAGTAAAACTATTAATTTCAATGCTAAAATATATCAAAAGCAAATAAGCAAGTTATTTGTAAAACTAAAAGTTTAATATTAAACTTTTTAAACTATACGTTTCGTAGTAGAATACCATGAAATAGTATTTGACTTGTAATAACCTTTCAAAAACTAAACCTACAAAAACGTTTAATAGATTAATATTTTTTTTAACTGTAGCAGTCTTTTCGATTGCTTATTTTATTCTGATCAAATTTAAATTTCTTTTCAAGCTAATAACTTATAATAGTTTAACAAAGGAAAACAGCGAAAAATTAAAAACTAGGGTTGAACTATTAAAATAAACAACACGTTTTAATTGTCAAAACATTTTGAATTAAAATAAAACAGTTGTACTAATAGTTTAAAATTCTTAATAATGTAGATTTTTTAACAATAATAAATCAAGTTAGAAAAAAAACTGACTTTAAGAATCTTTTAAGTGAAATAGTTAAAGTCATTTCAAAAAGAGAACTCAAATCTATACTTTTTAAAAGTCAAAAAATATTTTTTGAAACTAAAACTTGAATTGTTATCAAGATTTTTTTTATTTATACCGATTAAACAAGTAATAACAAAATCTGTAAAATAAATATCCTTCAAACAAATATTTTATTCACTATGCAGTAAAAACTTTTAGTGTAATGTAAAACTAAAAATATGAACTACAAAATAAACCAAGTAAAAACATAACTATTAATAACTTTAATACATAAACCACTAAATAAATACAGTAGACTTCCGCTTGAGTTCGCACTTTAAACAAAATCAAAAAGTGCAAACTCAAAAATGCATTATCATTTTTTTACAAAATGGCAAATTTCATTATGTTATAATGCAATAATGTTATGAATAAACGTAAAATCCACTAAAATATAAAATAAACATTAATAAAGATAGATCTATATAAGCTATTAAGTATAATAAAATTTATGTTTTAATAATACTTACTTAGTTATATACTTCTTTTAAGTTAAATTTAAGAAAATATAAACATGCACTTTTTTTTTTGATAAAAAGTGCGAACTCAAAAGGAAGTCTACCGTAAAAATTATTCATTAGGCATTAAGCAAACCTGTTGTAGAATAAATAACTTTATAAAACTGTTATTATAAAAAGAGTACTAAAACACATTACAAACCAGGTTAATTAAGTAATACTTTCAAAATACATAAAAAAAAAACTTGCATAAGACAATGTCTGCTACTGAAGTCTAATCTAATGTTAAGGATGACCTTCATAACTGCTTTCAAGTTTTTCTATATCTGGTACTAAATCATTCAAATAAAGACTCAAGTCACCTCTTTTACAAATATCTTGATTCGATCTTTTGCTCAAGATGTTGATAACTGAACTGAAAGCTTTCTTAACAACATAGCTAGAAAGAAAAACTAAAAGCGACAATTTAACTTCCTCCCAAATTATTAAATACTTTTGCCTTAGTTTTGTTGTGTCCAAAATCTTTCATTTCGTTCTTTTGTAAAGCTTAGTTTAATTTCAAGGTCAGTTTGCAAATTTGGAAAAGTTTGCTGTAAGTCGACGTTTACTTCAAAACGATCCGCTACGAAGGTATCCATAATCCACTTCGGGAAGTTTAATTGAAAAACCTTAGTAAACCGTTTATCAATATCACATTTTAGCTATTCTGAATGAGATGAAAATAATTATACTTCACCTTCACTTATTCGTAGTTTTTAGTTTTTCAAACTTAAAAATTGTGAAAACTGATTATTTTTAAAACTTTTTAAATACAATTAAAGTTTGTTTCTGAAAATGGTTATCTTACTTTTGACTTTAACAAGATTCAACTTTTACCTTCTAAAGTTTTGTTCAGATTATTGATCTTACCGTATAAGTCCGACATGTATGCAATGTCTATTTTTATTTTAACATGATTGTCTAACAATAGCTTATCCTTTTCAGAGAAAATAATCAAAAACTTAAATAAAAACAGCCGAAAACTTTCTAGACAGTTTCGTTTTGATAACCATCTCACTTCTGTATGAAGTATCAAATTTTTAAAAGCATCATCATTGTCATTACACAGTTGTTTGAACAAACGACTTTCGAAAGCATGCCTTTTTATTCTGTTGACAGCTTTTATCAGAAAGTTTAATGAGTCATTTAAACGGACGCTCAAATTTTTTGCAACTAAATGTTGGCGATGTATAACGCAAAGGTTAGTAAATATATCAGGGTTTAGGTCTTTGTAATATTTCATTAGTCAACGATATTTTCCTAGCATAGACAGAGCACCATCTGTTGCAATTCCTATAAGATGTTTTGAAGGTATTTTATCTACTTCAAAATATTTTTAAATTTTTTAAACACAAAACTTCCTGTGATATGTGTTTCCATTAGTTGTGAGAACGCTAGTTTTTCGTATGTTGTATCATCAACTATTTAGGCACGCAAACAAGAAAAAGACATTTGTTCTCCGTTAGCTCACTCGTCACCTGCATCGAAAAAAAATACTGCACATCATTCGAACTAATGTTTTCAACACAATTTGAAATTTCATCTATAATTCTTTTCACAGTGTTGTAGTTTAAAAGAATAGAACGTAAAACATTACTTGTGTTTTTATAATGAATGAATTTTTCCAAAACTGTTTTTAAGACAGGAATAAACATATTTTCCCCAATGGTGTGAGGCAGTCCTTGTTTAGCAACTATGAGTACAGATAATAAGAAGCTTATTGTCCATCTTCAATACTTTTTGTAGATTTCTTGAACATGTTAGCTAATTTACATTGTTTTGTTTTCTCATCTTTACGTTTTCTTAAAAACTCTACATTCTTATCATCATGTTCTGAATAAAATATATATTTTACGTAAACAGAATTGACCCTTTTTTGTTTAAGCTTTTCCTCAGGGTCAAATATTTACTGGCAAGCTAAAAGTAGTAAAGTAGCAAGACAGAAAGTAAAAAAATTATGACTGCCCAGAATTCTAAAATCGCCCCCTTATTAGTTTTCGCCCCACCCCCTTTCGCCCCTTTACTGAAATTCGCCCTCCAACTTACTAAAATCGCGCCCAAAGGAGCAATATCGCTCACTTTGGGAAACCCTGCTTTAAAGTGAAGCAATTTTTAATTTTGTTGTGTAATACGTAATAGTAAATGCGAGAACTTGTTGTAAAGGAATACATACTTTAAATACTTCTTATAAAAAAATCATACTTTTTTTGAAATACTACGATTTTTTGCGCAATTGTACTAGTACTCATGTTATTTAAAAACTTAGAACATGATATTCATTTATTTTATAACTAAAAGTTGTGTTTTTATAGTTTTTTTTATGCTTTTTCTTTCAAGTCGTACATTTTAGGTGTAAACTTTTCTTATGCAAATTGTTTCTATTTTAAATATATTTAACTAGAATATTTTGATGAATTAATGAAATTATCAGTTTAAAAGTTTTTAGCCTTTTCATATTTCTTAAAATTTTTACAAATATTTTTTTAAGTAAACTATTCAATTTGAATACTATTTTGTTTATACATCAACTTTTTAGCATCTCGTTGACGCTGGTACATTTATATTTCTATAAAAAAACATTATTATTTTTTTCTTTTTTTCATTAAAAAGACTCTTAAACTTTTTTTAAAATAATGCTTATGCAAACTCTTTTTTTATTATTATATAAAATGCTGTTGCAAACGGTTTTATGTGTATGGGAAAGTTTTAAAACTACGTATTTCATTATATATATGTTAGACTTGTGATGTTTAAAATGCTATTTTCTACAAACTTATTTTTTGATAATAATGTTTTTTTTGAGGTAAATTGTTAAAAAGTTTACGCTTTAGATTTAAATTCAGTTTTTACTTTTAAATTTTATTGATTTAAAAATTTCTGACTCTTAAGAAAAATAGTGTATTGAAGAATCATTTTTATTTGTATTATCATTGTTTAGACTTTAAATAGTAAGTATTAAAAATAAAACTGCTTTTCTTTTTTAGATAGATTATTTTTGAAGTTAATAGTTTTTGTTTAGTTTTTTGTTTAACTTAAAAAAGTTTTATAAAGTTTTTTTATTTTTATAAAGTATATTTACCTTTATGATGAAGAGGCTTTATATAAACACTTTCTTAAGATTTTGTATTTATTTTTTGTTCTATAAGTTTGATATTACACATATTTACTTTTTTTAAAGCTTATTTGAGTAAATAACCTTATACTTTTTATGATAATTGTCGACCTTACAATTATTTGTGTTAAAAGTTTATTCTTATTTTTTGTGTTGTCAAATTAAAATGCCTTTGATTAGTGGTTTGAAATTTACAATATTTTATTGTTATTATTCTTAAAATCCTGTAAATAAAGCATAATTATTTTATATTTTGGTTTAATTTGTTTCTAATAACTATAGTTTTTTTTAATTCGAAGTTATTTTTCTGCATGCTCTTAGTTTTTGTAACTTTTTATTTTGTACTTAAATTGAAAAAAAAAGTACATAGTAACTGATGACATAAAAATTAGTGATGTGAAAAACTTATCAAATTTATTGGACCTATTCTTGGTTTTTGTATTATATTTTTGCATAAGGTTTTTCTGTAAGAGATGACACTGTCTATTATGTACGACAGCTGTTACACTCGTTTCGAAAACGTACCAAAAAAATTTGCATCATTCTACAGAGATTTAGGGAGTTAACTTAATTTTCGACCATCAGACCACTATCTTTCAGTAAACAAAGACGCGAGATTCGTTCTTTTTGAAACTTGAGCTTATCTTACGATACGCATAGTTTAAATGATTAAATTTAATTCGATCTGCAAATAAAGAATATTTTTATAGAAAAAAAGTTGTTGAGGTAAATACTCTCACTTTTGCACATTAATTTTTAGAAACCCATGGTAAGACTTTAATCAAGGAAGCCAATAGAACATAATAATTAGAGCTAAAGTCTAATTTATACTTTCTAGATTTAAGTGTTTCGTTGCTATGATTCTATAAAAACGTATTAAACGTTTGATATTTATAGCTTTAAAATAAGATTAAATAGAACTTTAAAAGATTGGATACTCCCTATGTCATGAAGTTGTGTTAAAGCAAACTATAACACTATATAATTAGCTAACTCATTTAAACAAACTTTTTTAATGTTTTATAACTTCATTATACTTTGCTTAAAAGGCATAAACTATCTTTTACAATAATCAAAAACTAGTAAAACTTGACCTATTTAAAAATCCGCAACTGCTAAGACAATAGCAGTGAGACAATTTCAACAAACGGGCTTTTCTACACTTTTTCTAACTTTAAATAACTAAATTTAAAAACTTAAGTCTTGGTTGTATTGTTAATAGTTTCATATATTTAATAATGTTATTTTTTATCCGAGGTTTCTTGAAAAAACCAAAAGCCAATTTTAATATCAATAATCCAAATTCATTAAGCTTCAAAATATGTTCAAATACTTAAACTTTTAAACTTAAAGCTTGAACAATTGAAATTCACTTAAGTTTAAACTTCTAAAAGCTAAGTCATATTACTAAGATTTCTAAAGGATCGTGCAAATTTTACTTTTGACATTATATATCATAAGAAGTAGAAAAACTAGTGCACTTTGTCTGTTTTTAATGCCAAATTTACGGTTTAAAACAATCCACCGATGGAAAAGAATTAAAGACTTAGTTTAAATTTACTTTATTAAACTAGTTACCCTTCTAGCTACTTACACCTGAACAAAAGTAAGCGGGTCAGAATATTACGGCGTAACTTTGTCACGGTGAATTACTTTTGCACAGCATCACTCTAGCAAAGTGGGTTACTTTTGCTCGGTGCATCACTTTTGCACAGCGTCACTTTATTACAGAAGGTCACATTAGCGAGACGTCATCTTAGCTCAGTGCATCACTTTGTATGGCGTCACTTTAGCATGGGGGTCATTTTTGCACAGTGTGTCACTTTTGCACGGCGTTACTTTAACACAGTGGTTCGATTTTGCATGGTGTCAGTTTATCATCGAGCGTCATTTTTGCATTGTTTATTTTCTTATATTTTGCTTTAATTGTATTTTTTCGACATATTATTTTAGAACTGGGCGTTATTTTGCACAAACTGAAGCTTTTTATACCATCAATTAAAATTTTTTCAATAATACATTTATTATTATAAATATTTAGAACTCTGTAACATTCAACTCACGTGTTTAAAAACTAAATTGAAAAATTATAAATAAACACGGATTAGATTCGTAAACAATTCAAACTTAATTTACAAATTTATTTTGTAATTATTTTAATATTTTCTTTAATGTAGTATTTAGTTTTTTTGACAAAGGTGGAAAACTATATTTAACAATGTTTAATAATAAAACATAACTAAAAATATTATGCAATTACGGAATACTTAATAAAATAGTTTTAATAGTCTAAATATTCAAAAACTATTGCATACTTACAAAAAAAGTTATATTTATTTCGGTTATTAAATTTTTAATTATATTATTTTAAGTTTGGGTTTTAACTATTAAAACAAAAAAACTTATTTCAGTATTTAAAAACCATATTTTCTTGATACATTAGTTTTAAATATCTATAAATTCAAGTTCAAAGACAACATTCGTACAAAAACAAGAAATCTTAAGTTCCTTTTTTATAACTTAATTGACTTTATTAAAGATTTGTAATTTAAAAAACTCGTTTTGCGGTAAAACAGTGTAATAGTTTTTATTATAAATATATAATTTTGATATACTACCTCTATTTTGGATAGATTACTCTGTAAAATTAGTTTTTAACTCATTTAGTAATACTAAATACTGATACAAAATATTTCGTTTATTAAAATTATTTACGTCTTACAGCGTCTCAAGTATTTGTAGAATAAAACAATAGCAGAAAACTACTTTAGTAGAGTAATCCAAGTATGATATACTTTTAGAAACTAATGTGTAAAATCTAATTTATTATTATTATTATGTTTAACTTTAGTTTTTTTTCTAAAAAATGATTGTGATATATTTTCTTGATTCTTTAAAACTTATAATTTATACTTTGTTCGACAATGACTTGTTTAGTACACCTTATTTCACTTAAAACTTATGTATATATACTTAAAACTGTTATTAAAAATAATTTTGTACTAACTTCTCATGTATTCTTTTTAAATGGAGTTAAAAAAAATTATTAATTTTTATAAATAAACTTTTAAAAAAAATTTAGAAAAAATAAAAGGACAAAAAAAAATGATGGTCGGGTCGTAGATTTCATTAAAGTTGTAAGCATTTTTAAGACTTGACAAAGTTTTTATCCTTCTTATACACAACATATACATAACATATTGAATAGTTATTAGCTTAATTGTACTAAGTTGTTAAAATATAATAAAATAATGCAAGCTTTTATAAAACTGCAAAACAGTTTCTACACTTTAGCTTTATTTAAAGCTAAATCTCTATAAATAATATCATTTTACTTAGATATAAACTTTAAAAATTTTGGATTAATTTTATTAAGTGTTTACTTTAAAAATTCAACAATAATATAAAATAAACAGTTTTGTACGAATAAAAATGGATGACAAAACTATAGCTGAAGAGTTAACTAAACAACAAAAAACTTGGGTACCATCTGGTTTCAATGCGAAGTAAAACAAATTTGTATGCAATAACTTTGACTTCTACTAATTCATAAAATAAAACTTTTTCAACCATATTTCATGTTACATATAGTAGTTCTATAATTAAATATTAAATGGTTTTCTTAAAACTTTTCTTGATAAAAAAAAAATCAAAAACAAATATATAATTCTAATTTCTAAACTTGTTAAAAAAATTCTTCATAGCTCCAGTGATTATTTTTTTATGTATTGCTTATTTTATCAGTTGTTTTTTCAAATATGTTACTATTTTTTACATTTATGTTACTACTAAACAGACTCTGCCCATCACTGTTAGATGCAAATGTAGACACTGATGTGAAAATCAATATGGAAAAAATGCTGGACTGTCATGTTGAAACAATGAAATTACTTGGTAACAAAAAATATTTATAAAAACTTTTGTTTTCGTATAACGTTGAAGCTTTGTTAAGAAATCAAATTTTAATTAAATTCACTTTTACAACAAAATATAATGAAGTATTGAAGCTTTGAGTTTTGTTCAAGAATATATTTAAGTTACAATAAAAGTAAACACTTAAATATAAAAAAATATTTTAGACTTTGAACAAAACAAATACAGAATTTATTGATTTGTTGAAAAAGTTCTTTTTATTTATAATTTATTCTGTATTAGACTATAACTAAAAACAAACTTAATTTAATTATGAAACATTTGTTTTACAACAATTAGAAATGCTAACTGAGTGAAAATTACTGGATAATTAAAAAATTGGAAACATACCTTCTAAAGAAGTTCTGCAATGTATAAAAATATAATGTTGGCCTTTTGTTTATGGAAATTTAATATTTTATAAATGAAGTTTAACATAACTGCTATATTTTATTTATAATTAGTTAATAATCTCCTCATGATCACGAGTTTATTTAAACAATCAACATTAAAAATATAGTTTAGAAAATTTGTAAACTAGGTTTTAACTTAAATAAACATTATTTCATTTTTTTAAAATTTTAATAAGTTAACGTTTGAAACAAAGAAAACAAGCCCAAATCGAAAACAGTAATGGAAGTTTTGCAAGATTTGGAAAGAGATAAAAATGATGATGAAGAGGAGTTCATGAATCTACATGAAGCAGATGATATTATGCTGGCTGATTTAATAAGAGAAAACAACGAACAGAAAAACAGTGAAGTAATTTTTGTTTTGATTTTTATAAGAAAAACAATAATATGCTGTTTTTAAGTTTTGTTTTAAAGGTTATCCCAATACTTTTATAGCTGTAATTATTTTAAAAATAAAAATAAGTTTTTAAAATCAAAAGCATTTAAAAACGGTAAGTAGTTATTTTATTTGAACATTTTTTCTTTTCTACTCCAAAGTAAATTATTGATGACTGTATATAACGAGATTATTGCATTGTTAATAACATAAATACATTAAACAAAAAATACTTAAGTAACAAAGTTTTATTTAATAAAGTCTAGACTAGGCTTTTAGAAAGTAGGTAAAATAATCCCTTTGGCGGATGTAACGCAAACAATTTAAGAGTTTCACTATATATTCTGAGTTGATGATGAAGAGCGAAAAAAAATATTCTAGGCTTTATTAAGAATAGTTTTGAAACATCAGTAATAATTGAGGGTTATTTTTAAATTTAAACTATACCAAGGTTTTCCGAAGTGAATTATATTTGCCATAAGCTGCAAAGTAAGGCGAAACGCAGAAAGTATACTCAAAGGTCAGTCTGGGCTGAAAAAAGCTTATTTAGCAAACTTTTATAAAATTTAATTTTTTATTATATTTATATCTAACCCACCTAAACCAAAAATTTTAGACACTTAAATAAACCTTAGATATTTAACATCAATCAGTTTCATCAAAAAAAGATGTTTTTTTTTGCTGACACAGCTATTTCTCTGCTCAGACCTACCTTTAAGTATACTAGCCGCATAAGGTAATCATCCATAATTTACACTAGATATTGGAGTTGGTAATGCACAGCTAAAAAGATCTTAAGGTAGTTTTTTGAGACAATTTATCGGAAGGGACCATTAATTTTTGATTTCTATAAAGGAAGCCTTATGAGAGAAATTTTAGAAAATCTTGTTCTAGATAAATGGTCGTATAATTAGATAAAATTAAGATATACAATTTTAAATTTAAAAAAAAATTTTAATGGTTCGTAAGTTTTGATATTAAATTTAATGCAACGTTTTACAAATTTACAGCATTTGAAAAAACGCTTAGAAGTATAACAAAGGTGTTTGCAGTTACTTATATATTCTTTTTGACTTTACACTAACTTTTTTTCATGAGTGCACTCTCTGATAAATACTAGATAATTTTAAGAAGAAAAGCGTATCTAATTATTAATGAAATCAGTTTTGAATATATTGTTTGTTTAATAAAAAACGTTTTGACCTATTAATGTGTAGGCTAAAGTAGAAGTTGAAGAAAACAAAATGTTACCTGAAGACAAATTGATACGCATTGGAGATATTGATCTTGATTTAGGTGCTAAAACAAACCAAGGGTTCAAAACAGTGTATGAGATACATAATAGTAAGTATCAACTTGATAATATTTTTGTATAAAAATATTAATATATTTTGTTTTACTTTTTACCATTAAATTGTATTATAACAGTTAATTGGAAAAAAAATTAAAAATTAGAACAAAGCTTAAAAAGTTATATATTTACTAACATATTAATTTTTTTTATACAGACAAAATACACGTAAAGCAAGAAAAATCTGGTTTTATACTGGATAGAACTGTCAACAATACGTCTTCTAAAGTAAATATTTTAGTATTATGGTTTATTTTAAGTTCTACATGTAGGTGATAAAAATAAAGAGTAAACTGTAAAATTCACAGAACAACCAAGTCAATCACACAGCAAATGAATTATTCTCAACACCTGGATATAGAGGAAAAAGGATCTTACCAGCACAAGGCAACAATAAATTTTTAAAACTTCAACCAAATATAAATGATAACCGTTTTGTTATGACACCTAGAATGCAATTACTTCGAAAACCTCCTATTAGGCAAAATATGTCAATGAGCATCCTAAATGGACCTTCGGGTGTAATAGACAGGTTAACTAATTAAAAATTCAGTTTTAAAACATTTTGATTTAATTTTCTAAATATTATAAACAAAAATTTACGAAGGCGATTTAAAAAAACAGACTTTTAACTTAAGGATTTGAAGCTATACATTTTGATTTATTATTTAAAGATGATGTTATCCACTTTATATGTCTTACTGTTTATGGTAGAATATGTCGTCATTAGTATAAACAAAGTTTTAAGTTTAATTAACTTAACATACTTTTTGTAACTCACAAACTTAATAAGTAGACGTTAATTCACAAACTTAGTTAGTAGATGTTAAAAGGTATCCTTGGTGTGCGACTCGATAACCAAGAGAATTTTTCGTCCACCAGGTCCCTGAACTAAATATTTTGAGAGTACTTTTGTCGTTAAAAACACTATTTGTAGTAGCTAAATTCTCATAATCTTTTGTTTGCAAGTAATTTTTAATTATTTACTTTTTTAGGCGATTAGTACGAGGTAAGTTTAATCAACAAAATCAGTTACCGATGATTCAAAATACTACAAACGTATGTTGTTTTTATTTTTTTAATTTGTTATAAGTTTTCAGAAATTACTTTGTATTCTTCTTTCGAATTATGTTAGCAAATATTATAATAAGCGTAAATTTTTTTTTTTAATTTTAGATTTTTTTATTTACTGCATCTGTCATTTTGAAGTCTTTTATCAAGCTGTATTAAAACAAAATCACGTTTACAGCACCGAGTAATGAGACCAAACATTACAACTCCTCGGATCACCATTGCAGAAGCGCAGAAGCTTATTCACTTGTACATCAAAAGCAAGTTTCACATAATGAAACTAAACAACATCAACGCATACTTTGCATTTATGTCTACGTTTGACAGATCGCAGAAATTTTTCATGATACTCGCCCAGCCATTTGCGTTGGACAGAGGGCTGAAATTGGTCCCTTACGTGAGACCCACCCCAGCACGCGTCAACAATAACAAAATCGAGCCTTGTTTGAGAGTAGTGGACGGAAATTTGATGCCTATGTCCTCGTTGGAGCATCTGGACTACAAGAACCTGGATTTCGTGGTAAAACGTTCATACAAGCCTGAAGTTTTGGAGAGGCAACTAAGATATTGTGTTGCAAGGTTTCCGCAGCTTTTCCATCCTGTTTTGCTGAAAGACTGGAAGTATGAGCAAAGGCAGACCACTTTAACTGATAATGCACCAACTGCAGCTAAAACGCTAAATCCACCAAGTCTTGATTAAAGAAGATATTATTGACTCAGGGTTAACTATTGACATGTTTTCTTGCAAGTTATTGTTGAGCAGAAGTTTTTTAAATAAGTGATGTAAAATTATTAAAACTGTTTTTTTTTTTGTATTGCTTAAAATATCCTGATACCTATTTTAAAAACAAGGTATTTGTAAGTTATGATGTATGACAACCTAGTTTTACAGTTTATCTTAAATGTTCTTGCATAGATTAACGTTTTTGTTATTAAATATTAAAGTATAAACTGTTAAGATTTTAGTTTTTATCTTTATCCTTTTAAAATATACTTTGCTAATATGTTATAAAAGTTTTATTGTAGTTTGTTCAAATATTTACTTTCGTACATTGTTAAGATTTATATAAGTTGGTTAATAAATTTTTGTTATTAAAAGTAAAGCTGTGATTTTGTTATTATACGACATATTGGACTATATTTTTTATAGGTTTCATCTACAAATTCATCCATAATTTTTCGCTTCTAACTCAAACAAAACAATCAACAACATCCCTTAGATACAATCATTTATTTTTTAAAGCAGGAAAAACTTTTAATTCAACAAAACGATTAAAAATATTTGAAAATGTTTGATCCCATGGCTATTCCGTCTTTATGTGATTAAATTAAGAAATTAAAACCAAACCAAACGCCAAAAGATGCAAGTATAAAATTTAAAAAAAATTCATCTGCTAACTGTAGCTTAACTTATTTTATACAATGTATCAACACAAATTTCAATAACCTCTTCTAACGGTACGTTAGTAAATAAACTTTTAACATCAAATGACGCAATAAACGTATCATTAGCTTCTATTTCTTTAATTTTGTCTATGAACGTAAAGGTATCCTTTAAACAATATGCAGGAAATTGTTTTAAAACTGGTTCAACACTCAAGTTTAAAATTTTGCTAACTCATGCTGTGCTGAATTTACCATAGATTAAATGGGCCTCAAAGGAATTTTCTCTTTATGAATTTTGGTAACCCATACAAATGTGGGGTAACTGATCCAACCGGTTTAATTAAACTAAATAAAAATTCACTTATTTCATTCTTGAATTAAAACTGTTTCAGAAAGTTAATAAATTCACTTTTCACTTGTTCAATATTATTTAGTTCTTTTGCTTCGCCTAAAAGTTTAAACTTTGCTGAATTACTAATAATATCATTAATTTTTTTCAAAATATTCAAATTTGTTCATTAAACATACCTATTTCTCTTGTCGGGTTTAGAAATTATCAAAATAGTACCATTTTTTAACTCACGAACTATTTTCCTGATTAAAAAGACATTTAAGGAAAAGAATAAAGAAGCCTATATCAAAAAGTGTAGAGAACTTCTGCCTTTCAGATAAGAAAGATAATATACCGGTCAAGGTTATAAACGCATCTAAACGTTCACCTATTGCAAAACATGTAGTTAGCAATTCAACCTGTGAAACAGTTATAATATAAATAATTTAATGTTTTCGATTTGATTAAATAAGAAGCGATTTTTATTTTGAGAAGGAAACCTGTTTTATGTAAGCAAAAAGATTTTGACTATTCTGTTTCTTTACTTTCGTAATACTTTATAAGGATTTTTTTTCATTTTATTTATATTTTGTTTTACTGTAGATCAATTATAGCGTAAGTGAACTTATTTTAACTATTACTAATTGCTTTTGTCTTTTACTAATCTCTTGATTACTTGGTTACTATATAAGTTTGTAAATTCATATCGCTCGTTAGCTTTGTACTCTACTGATGAGAGTTGCTCGAAATATATTTAGTGTTTTGAAATAGGGTGACTTATGTAGCTTATGGTATAATTACTGGTTTGAGATATGGCTTAAACAAGGTAAAAACAAGAGTTTTAATAATTTTAGATATCTTAAAAAAATATTTAAAACTATGCACAAAAGCAAAAGTGGCTCGTGGATTGTAATAAAATCTAAAAATTATAATTATATATTTATTAATTTATAAATTCTTTGAGATACAGTCTTCTAAATATATTTTTAGAGTTTGAATTGTCGGAATATGAGTTGTCCAAATTTGAATTATCATGTAACTAACTTTTTTTTTCGGGAAGAAAATTATAATAGTCCAAAAACTTTTATCTAAATAAGTTATCAATAATGTCAATCAGTACAAACTTTTATTTTATATGTTTTTCTTTATATATATACTTCAAACTAGTTTTAAATTTTTTTTCACTGTTACCCTAACCCTTACTCTCGGTCAGTAATATTTTTTTCTTTTTTTATTTAATTTTTTACTAGTTTACTTTCTACGTTTTTATTTACTTTCTTGTTTTTTTTTTAATATATTTTTTACATTCACTGTTATCCCTAACAATTATCCTCTGTTGGTAACTTTATTTATTCTTTATAATTTAATTAACTTTCTTTATCTTGTTTTTTTTTAATAAATAGCTTAAATTTTTTTTTTTAACTTTTTTATATTTACTAAATTTATTCATTCTATTTATTATCTTAGATCGCTAATATGCTTTTCTTTTTTATTAGCTTGTTTTTTGCAAAAGTAACCCTTTGTGCAAGAGTGCCCTTTTGTGCAGATTTAACTTTCATGAAAAAACTTTTCTTTTCATTTGACCCGTTTCCTCCTATTATACATGTGTTTTGTAATACTTTTCTGTCTCTAAGACATTTATGTTCACCCCAAAAAAGAAAAAATGCACAGTTTGTTAATTATAACTCAGTTTATTTATTGAGGAATTTTACTTATTTTAACTGAATTAGGCTTGGCTTTTGTTTAATTAATAAATTACTAATATTATCGTTATATAAACATG
>NW_028140278.1:0-30993 GCF_965202585.1 Thalia democratica | reverse complement strand
GGAACGGGTCAAAATTGCACTAAATATATTTTGCAAGAAGACTAATTTACACAAGGAAACAAAATTGCAAGAAGACAATTTTACACCGGTGGTCAATTTTGGACGAGTTGTAATTTTGCACGGAAAGTCATTTTTGAACAAGGGTAGAGAAAACAAAAAAGAAAAAAACAAAACAGAAAAAATAAAAGACAAATTAATAAATACACAAAAAGATAAAAAAGCTAATAACTGAGAGTAAGGATTAGGGGTAAATTAGACAGTAAAAAAAACAGCTAATTTAATGTAAATAACATAATAACAAAAGAATGTAAAAATATAATTTATTTATTAAAAAAAAAGCTACCAAACGAAGGTAAGGGTTAGGGGTAATATCGATAGTAAAAAATATTAATTATAAAATAAAATGTAATACAAAATGAACAAAATAAATATTAAAAAATAAGTTACCAACCGATGGTAAGGTTTAGGGTTAACAGTGATAAAATAAATCTTACTAAAAAATAATATTTATAATAAAATTGTGCAAAAGTATATGGGTGCAACTTTGTCCCCTCGCGCAACTTTGTCCCCTTGTGAAATTTTGTACGCTTATGCAAATTTGACAGCAAGTAAGTTAAAGACTTTTAAAATTTTAGGCTAGTCTCATAGATTTTGAAGGAAATTTAGTTGATTTAATTTCAATACTTGGTTTAATAATCAATTTTGTTAAGAACTTGATTTTTATTGATGTCGAAAAGATGGTAATTTTTTTCTAATGATTTGAAAAATCTGAAGGTGATTAAGGACAGTTTAAAGTCACTCAGGAAACATTTTTTGACTCAAAATGATTTACACTGAATAATGTAAATGTAATTGGTAGTTTAATTTCTACAATTTTTTTTTTATTCTTACAATTTTATGAAACTTATTTAGTAATTTTTTCTATTTTGGATATTCTGTTTGTAGAATTTAGAAACATTTGTTTATATTTAAAGATTTTTAGTTAGCTTCAAACATTTGTATTAAGAATAATAAATAAATTCAACCATTAAAATAAGAAATCGATAAACTAAGTTGAATCAGATTTACGCATACTTTTAGCTTTATATTATTATGCTGATTTTGCTTTGTTTTTTTGTTCTGTTAGAATAAAAATACATGCAAACCCTAAAGTAGAATGTAACTAAATTGTATATTTACTAATAAATTTTGACTCTCTAGGTCAGTTTAAAAAAAATCTTGACCTTTTTAGTAGCATAATCGTAATAATAAGTTGAAGGTACATAGATTTGTATTTGTAGTACCATGTTTTGCATAGTAGTTTAAAATTCAGTTTTTTCTATCCATAAATTGTTAATTAACTGAAGATATCGTTTACGATTAAACTACTACGATCTACTTTACAGCCTTATCAAAGTATATTATAACAGCAGAGAACTTAAATTACTATTTAGTATTAAGATTTAGTGCATTTTTAGTTATATAGTACTATTATACTATTGTTCTATAGTTAATTTTATTGAACACGATTGATAATGTCTTCAATAGTCTGGCAACATTTTAATAATTCTTTCAAATTCAATTATCAAAATATTTAGATTCGTAATCGATTCGGATTTTTTGGATTTGGCCGGATCAAATTTCCAAAATTTAGATACCTTACCCCGGTTTGGAAATTGTTGTTTTTTCTTATAGTTTTTCTATTATTTTTTTTACTATCACTGTTACCCCTATATTCGATCGGAAGCTTTTTTTTTTTTTGTTTTAAGTAATTTTTATAGTTCGATGTTTAATTTTACTGCCACTTTTACCCCTAACCCTTACCGTAAGTCAGTAACTTGTTTTATTTTGCTTTTTATTAGTTTTTTCTTTTTTTCTTTTTTTTTTATACTTATGGAAAAATGTTACTTTTAAAAATTTTTTGTGCAGATTTGTTCCCTCGTGCAAGTTTGTCTTCGAGGAAAAGTATGTTCGTGCAATTTAGTCTCCTTGTGCAATTTAGTCGTCTTGTTCGTCGTTGTGCAATTCCCAAAATTCTAAGCTACAGTTTTATAACAATGAATTATATAAAGACTAAAGCATTTAGGTCGGACACTTCAAATTTTTTTTTTTTTATTGAGATTAATGTTTTTTTAATTAAAAGTCATCAATTTAGTTTAAGTTTTGTTTTATGTACGTTAGATGCAGTAAATAATGGTCGTTTCTGATTTAAACAGTAATATAAATTGTAATTTTGAGCATTTAAGTAGTAAAAAACTATCATGTATATAAGTAGTATATCTAATTATGAATATGAAATTATATAAATACTATATATTTTATATAAATATAACAATTATATAAAGTATATAAATTAAGTATATAAAATACGTTAAGTTATTGCGTTAACTTATTAGACGTCTGTACTTGATTTTTTTATAAGTAAAAAAATTAAAATAATTTTTTTTTTTAAATAGATAAACAAACTTATGACTTTTAAATGTTTAAAGTGTTGTTACAGTCGTCTTAACTTTTCTTTACAAATGAATTAACAGTATTTTATTTGTAAAAATAAATATTTTTACTAATGCAGAAAACAATCTTTTGAAATTTATTAGATTTAAGAAGTCAAATTATTTTATAATCTATCTTTCAGAAATTTTTTTTTTTAACAATTATGGAAAAACGAAACCTAACATCGTAAATCAAAAGAATATGTTTAGTTTCAATTTTTTCACGCATCTAACGCATAATTTGTATAAAAACTTTTATTTATTTATATTAAGTCAAACAATTAAATTTAAATGTTAGGCTTAATGTTTTTCTAACAGTTTGAATTTACATGTCAAACAAATTTAAACTTAATAATATTCATTATTATTAAAAACTTTAAAATTTTCTTTTATTTGTTTAAATAATAAAAATAAAAAATTACGTCACTAACCATAATCTAACAATAGCTTAATTTTGCTACATTTATTTTAATCATACTATATATAAAATGTTAACATCCTCTTTTTTAGGTGAATTTTCAGCTGTGTAAATCAGCTTTTATACAATTTAAAATAAACGCATGCACTTGAAAAAGTCAACTGTAAAATGTAGGTCATATGTCAATACGTAATTCTGCTACAACAGTACTCAAAACTATTTGAACAAATGTCGTAGGACTTAATGCAAGAGACAATAAACTGTTTTTCGCGCTAGAATTAAACATATATGTAAAATATTTATTTATACTACACAGTAGTGTTAATATACTACACATACATATAAACAATTGTAACAATATCTATACCATAAAAACAATCATTATTATGTATTCAAAAAATGGTATACTATTTTAATTAAACTACAAGGTTGCCAAACGTTTAAACTAGAATTTCTTCCTTTGTTCGGATTTGAAGTCTAAGCAGATTTCGAGGTCTAAAAATTTCGACTGTAGTTAAAGTTACTATTTGATAACTGTTCTTAGTTTTCTCTGTAAATTAGACAAACGTATGTTGTAAACATAAGTCATACTTTTATGGTCAACAGTTTATTAAGTTTTAAGAACAACAATATTAAAATTAAAAGAGAAAAACAATATAGCTGCTTTTAAAATTCTAAAATTCTCTGCACTTACAATGTAAAGTATATAAATTATGTTAATATATTTAAATGACCTTAAAATTGACAGTAAACTATATATTGAAAAATAATATTTATCTTTTATTTTTTTTATATAAAATTATACTAACTCCAAAATTTAAATGTTCATTTGAATTAAACATAACTAATGAAGTATTAATGAAGTTTTAATAAAGTTTACTGGTAGTCCTTTGTTTAAACAAAAGGTTTAAAATTTTAAATGCTTCTTTTTTTTGAGGCTAGAAACGATATTGTGTTAACACTATTATATTTACAAAATTACTTTAATTTGAACGTAGTAGTACATTTTCTATTACGTAAAAATTATATCAAACGTCCATCTGACTTTTATTTTGATAGAGTTTATTTGAACTCTTGGAACCAGCTGTTGGTATATAATGAAACTGTAATATTAGTTTAGAGAAATATTCTTTAATAACTAGTTAAAATAAAATTTAAGTTTTACATATAGTGCATTTTTTTAATCATTGTTTGTTTTATTTAGCAAAGCTAAACCTAGGTAATTTAAAGTGAACTAATACATTGAAAAATCATAAACAAACTATGATGAGCAAAAAAACCTAAAATTATTCTAAAAAAAAAACATTGAACTATATAAAAAAAAAAAAAGATTATATATTTATATGTAAGACGATATCAAAGTAAAGTTAATGTAAAATAAAGAAATTGTTAAAGAAAATAATTTATGCTATTACTTAAAACTTTATCATGTATAACTAGAAAACTGAACAACAGAAAGAATAACAAAATAGTTTGTAATTTTGTGGTGTAAACTATTAAATACAAATATTATTTCTTAAGTTATCAAAAAAATTAATTATAAATATATTTAAGTCAGTTACAAGTCTAAACTAATACTTATATGCTGCTACTTGTAGCAGCTAAAAAATATTAAATGCATTATTAAACATCTTCTGAATATTTTAGTTGTTAATAATAGTTCATGTTGAAGTAATCGTTTGTTGTCACAGGTAATTTAAAGTTGGATTAATAAAGTTTACTGTCTAATGTACTTAACGTATAACATGTAAATATTTATTTATTTATTCTACTTTAAGTATTAAAATCATAGTCTTTAAAATAAAAATGTAGATAAAGTAAGAATAATATAAAATAAAGAAATTTGAAAACGAATATACTTTTTAAGAAAATTATTTAGTTTTTTTAAATGGTTGACAAAATATACACGATGAGTTTAAATTTCAATATAAAAAATTTGTTAACATTACTGTGTTTATTTATTTACTTTAGGTCATATTGAGTTAAAAAAAAGTTATATAAGCTAAACATACCTAACGAAATATATATCTAAATAAAGAATAAAAAATGTACAAAAAAGTCCTTGAAATCTAAAGAACAAAACTCTCAAAAATATTTTGTTTTACTTCTACTTTTGGAAACTGAAAACCTAAAAAAGCATTAATAACTTTTTAGTCAAACAGTAAGTGTTTTATTGATAAACCACGTTCAGTTAAAGGATGATTCTGATAAATTTCGATGTAGCAAAGAAAAAAGAGGTGTAATTAAAGTTTTTGAAAATTTGAAGTTTTCATACTTATGTTACTATATAATGTAAAAACCTATCTTACTGTAGTCAACTTATATCAGTTTCTTTAATCAATCATATCAAATTAACATATTTTTCTGTTTTTTACTTGAGTCTTTATAAAATATAAAATAAAAGAAAATTGTTATTTACATTTTATAATAGATCTACAAATACAAAATATTTCACTCAAAGTTGCCATGGTGAACTAAAATTTAAAAATTTTATATCGATTCTATTATCTAAATCTTCATGTACTTTAATGTTAAACTATTATCGTTTTCATTAAAAAGGCTAAGTGCAATTAAGTGCAAACAAAAATAACTTTTTTTTTTAGACTAAATTGCACTTATGCCTTTTAATGAAACGATAATAGTTTAACATTAAAGTACATGAAGATTTAGATAATAAATCGATATAAAATTTAGAAATTTAGAATCGATATAAAACATATATAAAATTAAATCTAAGTGGTTGCAACAAACACTTGAAAATTTTTTAAAAGATAAAACAAACTTTTAAATAAAAAATTTAGTAGATTAAAATTAAATTTAAAGCTTATTGCATTAGAAATAAAGTAGACACTGAATATTTTGAAAAAATTTTACGATTTTTTTTTATAAGTATCGTCTTGAACAATATAAGGATTTTTTTTTATAACTAAATAATTTTTTAAATAACTAAATTATAATTTATTTATTTAAATTTTTCAAGTGTTTGTTGCAACCACTTAGATTTCAATTTCATAATATGTTCAAAGTTAAAGTTTACTTAGTAATAGTTTATTAATTTTATTACTTCATTATAGAAAATGATAAGTTAGTTTAATAGGTTTATAATCTAAAATATAAAATACAAATATCACATTGTAAATTATCAAACAAGGCTGTTTTAGATTTAACTCAGGCTAATTACAGATCTAATCTAGTATTTCTAGATGCTACTTGTAGGACTACAAATTGAAAATCACGAACCTAATAACTGTTGATTATTTTAGTTGTATTAATAGTTCAGGTTTTAGTAATCATTTGCTTTTACATGCACCAAGCTAAAATTAAAAAGTAAAACAGTTTCAAGCTCACAAGTTCTTTTATAACTTAATAATTAAAATAATCATTCAGCTATTTAAATTTTTGTTCGAAACCTAAAACTAAAATTTTCTTTAACTTGTTTGTTCCCGTCAAAAAATATTAACTAGTAAATCTAAACTTTATTGTTTCCAAACTTATTTTAGTGTAAGTGTAAATAAACTATATATAACTATAATATTGAAATGCTAACTAACTTTTAAATTTCTCCTGTTTTAGACAAAGACTTGATAAATTATTTTTGAATAAATATTACCATATTTTATTTTGTCTTTAACTTTTAGTTTTATAGTTCTTATTAGTGTAAGGACAAACATATATGTACTTTAGCTAAATTGGGTTTGTTTTAACTTTTAAACTTTAAAAGTATTATATGTATAAATAAAATTTAAACTAAAACAGTTAAAATTTGTTACAGCTATTTATTTTGCCAGTTTAAGTTGTTTTTAGTAACTATTAAAGAACTATAAAAACAGGCTTGTAACTTCTTCAAATAGGAAGTTGTAGTTATCAGAAAAAAAATTAATTAAAATTGGTATCTTATTTATCAAAATATTAAAAAACAAACCCATTTTACTCACGTTTAATTTTGTTAGTAATAATGTTTTAATATTTTGTTAATTTAATTATTTGTTTGAAGTTGTTATTAATTTATTTATGTTAAATTAGTTATTGAATAAAATACTTTTTCACATATATACAATAAAAATTAAGTCTGACAAAAAACTTTATAACTAATTATGACAAAAATAAAGTTTTATTTGTAAAAGCGTGTACTTATTAAATTTAATACTGCATCAGAATTTTGAAATTATTTCAAAAGTTAAAAAAAAAAACTTATATGATAGTTAATATGTATAAACATGAAAGTTTTTATTCAAAATTTTACTTGATTTATAACAAAATATAAACGTTTAAATCTCACAAATTCTGGCTCACGAAGTTGTAGATAAAAGTTACAAGTATATTTAAAATTACAAAACGCTTTTTAAAGTTAAGTTTAAGCTTCTACAAATAGAAGTTAGTCACAACCTTAATAGTTTTAAAAAAGAAAACGCAGGGGTTGTGTTATAAAACTTATTTAATAATTACAGATAATTTTGCTAATTTTAATAACTACTAGTTAGTTTAAAACGTTTAGGAAATAGGTTCTTAAAATTAAGCCACCACCTTTAAAAAACTAAGTAAAAACTACTTGTCGTAATGTATTTTTTACATAGTTTTGGTATCCATATTAAAAGAGTATGTAAGTATTAATAGAGAAACTATATCAGTTTTACAAATCACACCACATATATTTTAGGCTTGAGAAGTATGTTTATTGTTATCTACAATCTTATAAAAAGTTTAATTCAAGAAGTATTTAGAACTTTTTTTAAACATAAAAAACTTTCATTTACTAAACAAAACAAGGTTTGTGTTTGTATTTCCTATTACAGTTTTTTACTTAACTTGTACTGCGATTACGAATAATAAAATTAACTTCAACCTAGTTTAATATTGTATATTTTTTACTATAACTTTGAAAGTTGTAAAACTCTAACCGATATTACATGTAACGTAAATTTTATACAATAAAATATCTTTATTTTTTGTAGCAATCGATTGTAAAATTTTTGTACGACTTTATCAAACTTAGACTAAAAAATAATGTATCACTATTGACAATTAAATGTTTCACAAAGCTAAATGATTTAATCATCAACTGATAAAGTTCGAATCGAAAAGAATTTTTATTTAAAGTGTCGTTCACTGTAAAAAATTTAAAACAAAACCTGTAAAGGGTTTGTAGACATCAAAAATAAAATCTATCTATATAGGTCACAACAAAATGAGAATTTAAAAATTAAAATTACTTATAGAACAAGTAATGAAATTAATAACTATATATGCTTATAACTGTATAAGTACTTTTAAAAAAGATGTTTAAAATTTCTAATATTATAAGTTTTCTTTTATTTTGCTATACACAAAGATTATCTTATCGAAACTATTAATATTTTTTTATTTCGTTTTAACTGTTTTAACTTCGAACAATTAAATTACATGATCGAAATATTTTTTATATAATTTCATATATAGTTTATTTTTACTTCATGTTTAAGCTCTACTTATAATATTTCTATTTTTTACCTCTAATTCTGGAAGCTACAAATGTTATTCCTAATTCCTAAATTTCTTTAAAATTTTCGCAAAATTTACAATTTAGTTTAAGTACTTGTTTGTGAGAAGATTATGTTGAAGTTAATATAGTTCTTAAAAAATAAACTTGAAAGTTTATATTTATTATTTAAGTATTATTTTTCATTCAAATAACAACAACTTTTTTTAAAAAGCTTAGTCAGATAACTTGAATGGCTTATCTAATTTAATTACTAACAATTCTGTCAAGAAGCAATATTTTTTGTACCAAAAAGTTTATCTAGACTAAATTATAAAACTGTTTTTTTCTATAAATATTGAATTAACTTTATTTTTACCTTATAATATACCAAATTTGTCACGAACAGATCTGATCTATATGAGTAAAAATCTAAATATATTTGCTATTAAAGAACTTCAGCTCTTTGTATAAAAACTACTATTCAATCGTACCAAATAAACATATTTTAATAAACTTATTAAAATAAAAAGAAATCATTCAGTTAAATAGAATGAATTACTTTAGTTATACTATAATTAAAAATTTGAATACTGTTTACGTCTAGCTACTATAAAGATTATGAAAATTATTGATATCATAAAACGTCAGCAGTTTGGTTATTATTGAGTACACTAAAATTCATTATACAAAAATATTGGAAAAATCAATATATTGTTTTTTTTTTTTGAAGTAATGTAACCAGAACAAAATATTACAGTAGTTTTGTTCATAAATATGTGACATTAAAACGGAACTAAAAGATAAAAATAAATTAAGATATAAAACTAAGTTTAGTAATTTTGTTATTTGTATTTTCTTTTTTAAATAATAAACGCTTAAAAAATTGTATGTATTATTAAGGATAACATTATTTGTAGTAAAAATAATGTTACGTTGCTTTTATATATGAGCTTAGTTAAGAGATTAATTTTTTGATGTTTAAATAGTTTAATAAGTTTTTTTAAATGTATCTTAAAGTCTACTTTTGTTCAAAAGCAGATGGCAGCAAAACCCATAATATTCAAAACTCATTTCTCAATCGTAAAACAAGGTTCTGTTTTTTAATGTTTAGCTTTTATATTTTACAAAGTAGTATTAGTCTTGTAAGTAAATTAATAAACGCTTAAGAATGCAGATAAATACTCATTATACCTCTTGAAACAACATTTGAAGATTTTAATTACGTAATGTTTGTTTTTGATAGGTTTTAATATAGTATAAATGCTAATAAAAAAAAAATACAAAACATTAATACATAAATTTAATAATTTTAAATAATTTTTTAGCTGTATTTTTAGAAAATTTTAAGTTTAAGATTATAGTACTCTTCTGATATCTGAAGTTCTACATTAGTAGATTTAAAGTTATGTTAATAATTACTTGTTTAAAAGGCACAACTGTATATAAAACTTTTTAAAGTAAACGTTTATGAATTTTAGCTCCTTAAGAAATAAAATACTTTAATAGTTTGTTTTATTTTCTGTTTCTTTTATTTTGAATTAAATAATTTAAGTAATGTTAACCTTAGTAATTACTAAGAACATTTTGGAGTCATTGTATTTTGATATTATTTGAAGTAAAATTAAACTTTTAATCAAACACGTATTTGTCTTTTAAAAAAATAAAATGAAGTTTTGAAGAATTTTAATACTATATGGATCTAAGTTTAACATTTTATACTAAAGTTTAAAAAAAACTTTTACTGAAAAGTTTTAACTATTTACTACTTTTTTAAAAAATAATAAGTGTTAACAATTTTTGTCAACTATTATTAAAACTTTATTTTTTTGAAAGTGTTAATTTTTTTCTATAATTTATTATTAATTTTTTTAAATAACTTAATGTTTTATTAATTGCGTAAAGGCAAACAAGCACTTAAATTTAACTGATTCAAATTTAATAACTTCGTACAGACAGTTAATGTTTAATTTTTAGCCGTTACATGTAAGGGTATAAACTTTTTAAACTTAATTAATTTTAACTTATTTAATTTTGGAAACTAGAAGTAAAATATTCAATTCAATATCCAAAACTTTGAGTGAGTTTATTATAGTAAAAAAAATGTTTTATCTCTTTTTTTTCCTGATTAAACAACACTCAATTAAGGCGAACTCTGTTGATTTCCGGCAATGCAAGGGAAAGAGATTAAATATTTTATAATTTTAAAGTTTTTCGTACTTATGTTAATATCTAATGTAAACAGCTATCTAGTTGTATTCTAAGCATTTTAGTCTATTTGATCAATCGTAGCAAAATAAGTTTTTTTTTACGTTTTAAGTTTTATATAATATAAATTAAAAAAATAGTAATGCAAATTTTTTATTACGTATATAAATACAAGTTATTTCATTAAGAGTTGCATTTAAGCTTTCTAATTGTTCGTACTATAAATAAACGATTAGACAATTCAAAGACGGCATAAATCGGATGCTACGTTATTAATCATAAATTATCAAATATATTATAATATATATATTAAAAAATAATATATTTTGTATTTTTGTATCTTTCGTACTATAAATACATCCTTAGATAATTTAAATATGGTATAAATTATGAACCTTAATTATCGTAATAATTTTTCAAAATTTTCAATGTCTACCTTATTTCTAACACAAAAAGACTAATATTCTATCTTTTTAAAACCTTTTAATGTGTTCGATGCCTCAAATTTTATAATTTTTTCAAAGTACAATTTTTATTTAGGAATTTATCATTATTTTTACTTCATATAAGAGGATAATAATTTTGTTTAATAGTTTTATAATGTGAATTATGAAATACAAATATAAATTTGTAACTTATCAAACAAGGCTAATTAAGATTAAATTCAAAGTTCACTTTTAGGATAAAAAAAAAACATTAGTACGCTAAACAGCTATATAATACATATTTATAATATAACATATTAATATAATAATTATAACAATATTATTACTTACTTTACTCCTCTTTTTAGAGCAACAAACTGTTCAAAAAATTTATAAATATTATTTAAAAAAAAATTTAACTAACGAACAAACATACTCAAGTACAAGTTTGTGTCAATTAAATAATAAATTATGAGCTGTTTTATAGTATTTATTGATTAACAAACTCTAACTAGTTTATTTGAATGTGTTGTTTTTATCCAATTTTAGTTTTACAGCAAAACTTATCAAACTTAGTCAATAAAAAACATTATTAAACTTACAATACTATATACTACCTTTTTTTTTATAAAAAATGGATAAAATCTTCATTCCTAGCTAAGTAATTAACAAAAGTTAAGGAGTTTTATTTTCAACACTGTATTAACCTTGCCATGATATTTAGTTCTCTTGCAAAAATAGAATAAGTTTGAAAATAGAATGTAAGCATCAACAATAACATTTTCTACTCTTTTTTTAAGAAGCTAGTTGTTTGTTATATGAATACAGTTAAATAAAGTTTACTAATATTTCAACAAACTTTCTATAATTAGTGCTTCTTTAACACAATTTTTGCGTTAAAAAAGATATAAATCGCCTTGGAGCTAAACTAAATTAACTATATAAAGTATTTTTATAAATCTTTTTTTTTTTTAAAATCACTAGAGTTTAGGATTCTAAATGCTGTCTCTCAAGCAAATACCGAAATGCTATAAAAAAAACTTAAAATTTATGTAAATCAATTAAGACATGAATTTAATAACAAGTTAAGTAACGTACATATTTTAGTTAATTTATTATAAAAGTGCTTAAATAACGTGAGGCTTTTAATACAAAAAAAATATGTAATATAGTTAATAAAAAATTCTTAACTTTATGTATATCATTTTACTGTATGTATATAAACTTAGAAAATAATTAGTATGCTTCTATTTTTAGAAACTATCAAATTTCATATAAGTGTGTAACTAAAATTAAATTATTATAACTCGTAAATAGCACAAACATTTTTAATCAATAATTCTATGTTAAGTCTAAACAGTGCAATTATTCAAATATTCAAATTTTTGTTTGCCTTTTTTTATTTACATGTGTCGTGTAAGATTTAAAATTATTCGTTTTAAGTTTAAATTTAATTAATACGTTTTTATAAATTCTCAGTTATTTTCTGTTCTACTTGTATTTATATAAATTTTAAATTGATACGTGCTCTTTTGATAATAAAATTAAAAAATTTAAGTCATAACTATTCTAGAAAGTTTGTTTGTTTTGTGCAAAGACTTATCA
Organism: Thalia democratica; assembly: GCF_965202585.1. NCBI lineage: Eukaryota > Metazoa > Chordata > Thaliacea > Salpida > Salpidae > Thalia > Thalia democratica. The sequence continues at coordinate 18,411 of NW_028140278.1, read as the reverse complement.
TATACAAGTTTAGAAAATATAATATAATTATAAATATCAATTAATAATAAACGATCACAGTATTATTTTGTTACAAGGTATAGTTATAAAGGTTTTTCAATAACACAATATGTTTATTTATTTTATTCCTTCATTTTTAAGCTAAAATAAAATAAACCGTAGTTTTAATTTTAAAACAATATTTTTGACATTGTTTCATCGCCCGTTTTTTAGTTTATTTAAGTTTAAAAAAAGAAGTAAGTTTTAAATATTTAGTTATTCAGTTGTTTTATGTTTTGATATTACATTGAAATCATAATAATAAATAAAATATTGAAAAATATTAATCAAATCAAACTATATTTAAAACTTGTTATATTTTAAAAATGATATTCCAAAAAAAATATCAAATTAGCAACAATCCAAGAAACGTTTATATAAATAAGTTGATCATATACATAGTATTTAGTAATTACGAATTACAAATGTGATAAGTTTTAAGCTTTTCTAAATATAAGTAAATTAAAATTCATTTAAATACTAATAATTGTATTATATTTTTCTGTCTGTAATTCTCTTTACATAAAAAATAAAATTAAAAATAACATTTGTAGTAAAAATTTCAAGCATGTTTTGTAAATAAACATTATTTTTGATTGTTTACTAATTTAACTTAACTATTAAAAAAAAAAATTTAAAAACATTATTTAAAAAGTGCAAAGAGATCTGACATAAAACAATAACAAAAAACATTTTAAAATGATTAAGTTAAGTAGCTAAAAAAATTCATATGTAGTTTATTGATCAATTCAAGTTTTGATTTCTATTGGTAGCTTTCAGTTAATACATACAATAAACTACTACACATATAAATACTAACATAAATCTTTAGGGAGACCGAATATAGCTAATTTAATTAGTTTTTAATAAAAATAATAAACTGAACTTTTATGACACTTAGTTTTATAATTTAAAATTAAACATTATTGTTATGATGTAGTGTAGTGTTTTATAAACTGCAAGGCTAAGCCCCTAACAAAGAAAAGTATTTTTCAAGTACTAACTTTTGATTTTTAAACTAAAAAATAAATTATTTTTGTACATAAAAAAAATTACAGTGCTTTTAATTATTTATTTGTTTTATTGTTAAAATATAATAAGTAATAAAATATAAAGCAACTTCTTTGATAGAAAACCGTTTCACTTTATTTACTTATCTGGATTTACTAATAAAATATGTTTAGAAACATCGACAGAAATAAATATACAACAGTTGCATCTTTAAACTACTATATATTTTAACTAATAATGTTTTATTAAAAAATTAAATATATATCTTATTATTTTACTATATAAGCTTTTATATACAAATAAGAGTTCGAACTAAAAAGAACGAGTAACAATTAAACTAACTTGTTAAGATTTTAATCATGCTCTTATTACAAAAAACTACAAATTAATTAGCAAAAAAATCAATACCTCTCGTGGTTTTTAATTATATATGAACGGTTAGGTTAATGTATGCGTTTGTTTTTAGGTTTACTTACGTGTAGTTATAAGTTTTTAGAAGTACTGTTTTTAAGTAAATTCAGTTGTTTAGTTTGGCATACTTGTTACTATTTGTTGATTAGATAGTGTTCGTCTGATTTGCTTATTATTGTTATTACTCAAATTTAATACCAATATACTTCAATTAAAATTATAAGTAACTTTATTCTTATAGTTATACAAATTAGTTTTCAAAATCATTAAGTTTCATGTTAGCAAACTCGGAATGCTAATATTTTTTCATTAACAACTTAATTGTACTTAGATTACACTGTTTTTTTGAAAAACAATATCCTTAAACTGAATTTGTTTACTCAAGAGTTGCTTTAGTAGTAACTTTAGTGCAATTAAAACTATCGTTAAACAACTAAAAGTGCACTTGATCAAATATCTTAACCTTGAAGTTTGTTATAAAAAAGCAAAGCAAAAACAAAAGGTGAATTATACAAATAAAAACAAACCTACTTCATCATTTTGTGTTTTATCAAGCATGTAATCAATATCTTCAATTGACGTGTAGTGTTTAAAAGCAGTAAACAATTATTTACCAACTTTAATCATTAGATAGCAATATATTTAATTTGTGGCAAACACATTTGATCAATTATTATTCATTTATTCAAATAACTTTTTAAAAGTATTTCTTATATGTAAAAAACTACTATACATAAAATGTGTACTTTAGTTATTACCTTCTTGCAAGTTATTGTCAACAAAGAGTAGAATTTAGAAGATAACAGTTAAATAAAACAAGAAGAGTGTTGAGTTAAGTTTCAGAGTTATTTATTACAAAAAGTATTTTGTTGAAATTCTTTTTACAACATTCAAATATATTAAAAATGTTGTTGGTATATAAAAATATTATTTTAAACTAACTTTTATGTAATAAAAACAATAAAAGAGTGTTTAAATACATTTCAAACAGTAATGTGCACGTTAAACTCAATCAAAGTTATATAATTTACGGGAAATAAATACTAAAATTCCTAAATTAAATTCAACTATTTTCACAACGAATAATAAAATATGTCTACTTGTTTTTTAAACATCTTAATTAGTATAATTAAGAAGTACAATAGATATGTTTTAATTATTGATATTTCCAATTATTCGAAATTGTTTTCATTTAATTTATATATCTTACCTTTGACCGACCTGTTTTTGTATAGTATATAAACGAAGGCATTTTATTGTTTTAGTTTTTTTTTTGGAAATAAAATATTACATAGAAAAACAATATATTCACATAAATTTTAAAGATAAACTTTGGACGAAACTTTTATTTTATTAAATTGTAAGAAACTAGAAAAGTAGTGTTATATAGAAGTAACATGATTCAATAATCGAAATCAAAGACTATTTTAGTTTAATCAAATGGTTTATAAATGCTTTTTGCTTCTGTTAATAGAAGCTAAAAGTTTGATCGCAGTCTTGTCGTATTTCAACAATTTTATTGTCAAACATTTAACAAAAATTTTCTATCATTTGTTTACGTTTTTCTAATGTTGCTGTAAGTTATCTTTTAAAAAAAATTTAGAATATTTTTACAAGGAGATATGAATAGAATGAGTAAGATATTGAGAGAAAATAAAGAATTTTGTTATAGTAATACAAATATTTTTTATTAACATTACAATAGAATTAAAAGTAAAACAAATAAAAAGTACGTTTAACTTATGATTTGTTAATACAATTTTAACAGCTTTACTTTAAATATATTGTTATTTGCTTAGTTTGACTATTCTTAAAACTACTGGTGCTGGAAACTCCGACATAAAATAAAAATTAAACTAACATAACCTATCAAAAATAGCAAAATAAAGTTATATATATTATAAATTATAGGTATGATGTATAATTTTTTTTTCTCTCAAATAGTTTTAGAATTTGAAAAAGTGATGCGAAACAATCAAAGATATTCTGAAACAAAAGATATATTAAAAAAAGAATAAAATAATTAAGTTCTAATAAAACATATTTGTCGTCTTTTAAAATTTTTTATTTGATTCTTTTAGCAAAGCTCACTAATTTATTATAATTTTATATGTGTTGGAAAAACTGAACTATAATAATTTCTCTTTTTTTAAACTACTTGAATTTAAACTACCACTATTGATGAACATACTGTTTTCAATACTAGTTAATATACTCATTATTTGTAAATTTGTTTTTTGAATTAAACAGCAAATACAATTTAACATTGTTATGATACAAAACCCATTAAGATTTAATTCAGGTTAATTAAAAAGTTAATATAGTATTTTATGCTGCTACTTGTGGCAGCTACAAACTGTAAGATGAAGCCATAACTAAATAATGGATATTTTAGTTGTTAATAATAGCTCAAGTTGAAGTAATCGTTTGTTGTTAAATGTGATTTAGATTAAAAAATATACAACATTTTAAAAAGTTAAAACATATTTAGTATTCACAAACTCATAAGTTTTTCAAAAGTCATTGATTCACAAGCTTGTATTTAGATTTAAATCAGGTTAGTAACAGATTTAACTTTTTTTTTTTGTGCTACTACTTGTAAAAGCTACAAACTAGAAAAGGAAAGCCAGTGAATTATTGCACTTTTTTGTTGTTAATGAAAGTTTATGTTGAAGTAAACGTTTGTTTTTATATGTAATTTAATATTAAAACATTCATAAGCTAAAAAGTTATTTATAAAAATCAATAAATAAATTATTTAATCAGTTATTCTTTATGTTAGTTTAAAGTCTTAGTCTAGTTGTCTTTAAGTTGTGTTTTCTAGTTTGAAAAATGTTTTATAAAAAAATTAAACTTTATAGTTTATAAACTTTTTTAGTGTTAGTGGTTATAAACTATATATGACTATGATAAAAAAAACTTGCTGATTAATAAATTATATTTAAACCGGTTTAAGACAATAGACCTGACAGTATTTATTTAATACATAAAAATACCAAAATTGATATTGTCTTAAACTTTAAATTCTTTAGCTCCTATTAGTATGAGCGTTATTCTATTTAACGTACTAGTACAAATTTCGAAACCATAGGTATCAAAGCTAAGGCATATGTATTAAAAAAAAACTTACAATTTGTACTTAAAGTTTTAACAAAAGTTTGTAGCTTCTAGGTTTAGAAGTAAAGTTAAGATTTCTACAATAAAGAAAGTATTATGAAATGTTAAAACTTATTCGAATCTTTTTTTATTATTAAATTTATTACATTACATTTAATATGATATACTTTTTATTATATCATTCAACCAAGATTGTATATTAACTGACATTTGTTTTTTTTTATATATAAAAACAATCTTATTGGAAAAAGGTAAACTAAAAAGCTTTATCTTAACTTCTAAAAAAACTCTGTATTATCATTTTAGGTAAGTTAAGTTGTATTAATAAGTAATAGTTTTGATAAAGAGATTTCGTAACAATCAGTTTTACAAAGCGTTTTTTATAACAAATTTGATAGTATAGGGATTTTCTACACCATATCCCAGGATTAACTATTTTGAGTTTGTCGTATAAAAAAATTTTGTTACTTTTCAATTACTTTTTCTAATTTTAATAAACTTTATTAAATATGAAAAACATATTAATTATAAAATATCTTTTTTACACGTGCTAAATATACTTTCATAAGTCGTACTCTTAATTTTAGAATTTTCAATTTTTAAATGTTTATTTATTCAAAATTTTCAAAATTTTTAAACTTTTTATCCTATTTTTTGAGGCAACGTTTGTGAAATTTTAATTTTTGCATAAGCGCTAAACTAAGTTGTTAAATCAAAAGTTTAAGAAGAACAAAAAAAAAAGTTTTATTAAACCTTCTTTAACGTAAGTGTCGAGACAACTGTGAATACTTCATTAAAAACAGTAGTAACTTCTTTTAGGTTTTAATTACGAAAATTTAAATATGGCACAAAGACAATTTTGCACTAGGCGTCAGTATTGCGCGAAAATTAAGTTTTGCACCGGTTGAAAAACTTATACTTTAATAATTTTTTTTTTATAGTTTGTTTTTTATTGAATATATTTTTATTATAACTATTACCCCTAACCCTTTGCCTTGATTGGAAACTTTGTTCTTCTTTTTTAATATTTTAACAATTTAATGTAGTTTTTCATCAAGTTTTTAATCTTTTGAAAATCTATCTTAGGTGTTTGTGTTGTTTTTTTATCACTGTTACTATTAACCGTTACCATCGATCCTAAACTTTTTTTTTTATTAATACATATATTTATATGTTATTATATAATATATTTTTTTTAATATTTTCTATGTCATAAGAGTTAGTTGTTTGATTTAAATTTTGACCTTCTAAGTATTATTTTTACATACTTAGCTAATTTTAAGGAATTATTTTTTTTTAACATTTTTTAAAAGTTTTTTTTTATTATTTTTATTTTATTAGTTATATTTTTTTTACTCTTGTGCAAAAATATAACTCGTGCAAAATTGACCTTTGGTGCAAAATTTTTGTTGTGCAATTTTGTCTTTGTGCAAAAGTTTCTTCGTGCAATTTTTTGCATTCGTTTAAATTTTTCCCGTGCAATTTAGTTCCAACGTGCAATTTAGTCGTTTTGAATTTAAGTTTAGTAACCTTGTTCAATTTAGTCGTTTTGAATTTTGACCTATCCCCATAATTCGAAGCCATATTTATGTAACAAAGATTTATATAAAGACTTAAAGATGTAGGTATGAAATTCCAAACTTTTTTTTAAATTAAGATCAATTATTTTATTAAAAGTCATAAATCTAGTATCGTTTTTGTTTATGTAAATTAAGTGCATTAAATAATGGTCGTTTGTAATTTAAACAAAAATTAAAATTGTAATTTTGAGCATTTAATTGTTGAAAATTATTTTATTACCTCATTGAAATTAAGTTATTGTGTTTACTTATTAGACGTCTGTACTTAATTTTTATATTATGAAAACAAATTTCAAATTTTTTCTAATTTTAAATAAATAAATTTTTAAATGTTTAAAGTTTTATTTCAGTCGTCTTTACTTTTCTGAACAAATGAAATAACAATAGTTAAAGACGTAAAAAAAATATTTTACTAATGCGGAAAACAAACTTTTAAAATTTATAAGATTAAAAAAGTCAACATATTTACTAATTTATCTTTCAGAAAAACTTTATTTCAGAATTTGGAAAAACGAAACCTAACATCGTATATCAAAAATAAATTTCTAGTTTCAATATTTCACACATCTAACGCGTAATTTGTGTAAAAGTTTACTTTATTTTGGTCTTGTCTAACAATTGATTTAGATATTATTAGACTTAATGTATTTGTAAAAGTTTGAATTTACATGTCAAACTAATTCAAAGCTAAATATAACTTAATATTATTAAAGGACTTTGAAAAAAAAATTATTTGTAAAAATAATGTAAAATAAAATAAACGTCACTAACATAATCTAACAATAGTTTAATTTTACTACTTTTGTTAAAACATACTATATTATTAAATAAAATCATCCAAAAATTAACTCAATTTTCAGCTGTGTAAATCAGCTTTTTATACAATTTTAAAATAAACGTATGCACCTGTAAATGTCAACTGTAAAATGTAGTCATATGTCAATATGTTAATCGTACAACAACAGTACTCAAATATATACATATAAATGTCGTGTGACTTAATGCAAAAAACATTAAATGTTTTTCGCGCTAAAATTAAAATATTTATGTAAGATATATAATACTACACAGTAGTGTTAATATACTACACATACATATAAACGTTTGTAAGAATATTTATACTATAAATAACAATAAGTATTATGTATTCAAAAAATGATAGATTAGTATAACTAAACTACAAGGTTTCTTAAACGTTTAAATTAACATTTCTTTCTTTTGTAAGAGTTTGAAGTTGAAGCAGATTTAGAAGCCTAAGAACTTAGACTGTAGTTGAAATTACTATTTGATGACTGTATTTAGTTTTCTCTGTAGTTTAGAGAAATATATGCTGTAAACATATGCCACAGTTTATGGTCAACAGTTATTCAGTTTTAAAAACGAAATTTAATAAAATTGAAAGAGGAAACAGTTTAGCTGTTGATAAAATGCTAAAATGCTCTATACTTACAGTGTAAAATATGTAAAATATATGAAATATGTTAAAAAGTTTGAATGAACTTAAAATCATTAATAAAATATAGTTTGAAAAATAAACATTTATTGTTCGGAAATTATTTTCATAAAGTTATACTCACTCTAAAGTATAAATGTTCATTTAAAGTAAAGATAACTAACGAAATATTTATGTAGTTTTAATAAACTTAAAAGTAGTTCTTTGTTTTAAAAAAGATTTAAAACTTTATTATTTAGGCTCATAACGATATCGCATGAACATTATTATATTTGAAAAACAGTTTAATTCAAACAATGTGGTACAATGTTTATTTTATATAAACTATATCAAACTTCAATCTGACTTTTATTTTGATATATAGTTTATTTCTCTAGCAACCAGTCGTTATAGCTGTTGATATACGCTGAAACTGTATGTTTAGTATCTACATAAAAAACTTCTTCAAATTTTGAAAAACTAAAAGAGTAGTGTTGTAGTTTAAAAAATTATTCTTTAATAAACTAACTAAAATAAAAACAAAGTTTTACATGTAGTACAATTTATTTTAATCATTGTTTCTTTATTTAGCAAAGCTAGACGTCGGCAGTTTAAACTGGACTAATACATTAAAAAATTATATACAAACTATGATACCCAAAAGAAAACTAAAGTTATTCTAAGAAAAAAACATTAAACTATATAAAGATAACTAGATTGCATGTTTATATGTAATACGTTAATAAAGTAAAGTCAAAGTAAAATAAAGAAGGTTTAAAAGAAATTATTGATGCTTTTACTTCAAACTTTATCAGGTAAAAAAACTGAACAAAATAAAAAGATGAAAAATTGGTTGGATGGTTTTATAATGTAGATTATAAAAATTAGGTTTTAAGTTATTTAAGAAGGTTTATTAAGACTTCGGTCAATTACAAGTCTAAACTAATTCTTCTGTACTGCTACTTGTGGCAGCTACAAACTCAGAAATAAAAGATCTGATCAGTAATTAAATACTTTAGTTGTTAATAACAGTTCAGGTTGAAGTAATCGTTTGTTGTTACATGTATTTAAAGTTACAGCAATAAAATCTACCGTTTACTGTGCTTAATTTAAAAATCGGAGTTATTTTTTTTATTCCAATTAAAATATCAAAACCATACTCTTGAAATAAAACAGTAGACAGACTAAAGATCAATATAAGGTAAAGGACACTCAAAACGAATATTCTTTTTTTGAAGAAAAGTCATTTAGCTTTTATAAATGATTAACAAAATAATTAACGATGAGTTTTATTTCACATATAAAACATTTGTTAACGTTACAAAATTTGATTATCTATTTTAGGTCAAATCGAGTCAAAACCATTTTCTAAATAAAGCTAGACAAACCTATCGAAATATGCATGTATCTAAAAGATGAAAAAAATAAAAATTAATCCTTCAGAAAAACATAGAAGAACAAACTCAAAAATTTTATTAATCTACTTTTCGAATCTGAAAAGCTAAAAAAGCACGAATAAACTAAAGTCTAATAGAAAGTGATACAATGATATAAACATTCATTTAAGGTTAACTTAATTTTTTTTTGTAGCAAAAAAAAATGTTTTTTTTAAAAAGAAAATTAAAAATTTTCAATCTTATGTTATTATATAATGTAAACAACTATCTAATTTTTGTCAATTTATTTAATCAATTATACCAAAAATTTGTTTATCTATTTTTAATTTTAGGTTTTATAACATTTAAATTAAAAAAAATGTTATGTATGTATAAGTAGTTACCTACTTTTATATATGTTTTGTATTACAAACCTTATCATTCTTATAATTAGTTTGTGAATAAACTCAACCAAGAAAGATATATTTATTTAATGTAAATTTTTTATACATATGTAATTTCAACAGTTGCCATGTGTAGACTAAAAATCAGAATTTTACCTTAACTCTAAAATCTTATTAATCATGTATTTTAAACTTACCTTTTTTCATTTTAAAGATTTTTACCAAAAAAATATAAATGCATTTTTGTTTCAAAAACAAATTTTAAAATACTTAAATAGAATTCATTATTTTTTTTTTCGTAGTTTACTTCGTTTTTTTATTTTATTTAGCGAACAAATTTATACTAACTTTAAATTAATGTTTATAGATATGAAAGTTTGCCAAAAACATATCTAAAATCTCTTTATAGCATAAAATTTAAACTTAGAAGAGCATATAAAGTTTTTTAAAAATATAATTATTTTTAATAAAAACAAACGCGTAATGCTACCTTAGTTTTTTTGACATTTAATCGTTTTTTTTCTTTTGTTCAATGAAAAATCGTTAGATAATTCTAAGACGTTATTAATAAAAAAGTTCAAAAATCGTTAAAACTTTTACAAACTATTCAATGACTACTTTACTCTTAGTACAGTAAGCTTAAAATTTGACTTTAAACTAATCTTTTTTACTATTAATTTTTCTTATAGTTTCAAAATGTTTTCAAGTGTTCTACTTAACTTTTAATTTTATAACTTCTTCAAAGTAAAAAATTAGTAATTAATTTAACATTATTTTTACTTCATATTTGAGTATGATAAATTGGTTTGGTTCTTTTATAATAAAAATCATGAAATACAAATACTAGTTTTTAAGTTATTAAACATGACCAATTAAGATTTAATTCAGATTAGTTACCGATATAACCTTATATTTTTATGCTGTTACTTGTAGTAGCTTCAAAATTAAAGTATGAAGACGCTTCTAAATATCCAATATTTTAATTGTTAATAACAGTTTAGGTTGAAGTAATCATTTGTTGTTACATTTAATAAATTACATGTAATTAAAATAAAACCGATACACTTATAAAATTTACAACCTAACAAGGCATTTGATAATTCGATAATTAAACTACAGTTTTATTGTCGGAACGGGTCAGAAAAGCACGGGTGACACTTTAGCACAGAGTGACATTTTAGCACAGGGTGACACTTTAGCACGGAGTGACTAAACTAACGCTGGAAAAAACTTTTTGGAGGTGTAAAAGACATTACTGCAAGGTAAATAATATTTTTTTATCTGTCTCATAGTTTATAAAATAGTTATAAGATTTGATTTTTTAATTTGTTATAAAAGTTGATTAATTACTTTAAAACTGAAAACTATCGTATTAATAAATATTGATAAATATTAAAAATCTTACTTTACTATTTTTTATATTTTAAATACCTTGACAGTTTATTTTTTATTTTTGTAACAACATTTTTTAATACAGTTTAGATGTCATACAATAGGAGACAAGTTGTTAAAAAAGTAAATAGCCACAATCATAAAGTTGATGTTAATAAAAACTTACGAGATGCAGTGAAACAAAACATAAAAACTAATGCATGTTAGTCTTTAGCATTTTTTTTGACTAAATAAGTTATAAACCTTTATAATAATTTACTATAGCTTTAGACATTGAGCTTTACATATCCTTATTTTTGAGTTTTTGATATATATAGTTAAGAAAAGTGGAAATGTATTTAACATAAAAGAAGAGACAAGGTTTACCTAAAAAAGAATAATTTTAAACTTACTACATGAAGTTAACAACTCAACAAAAACATTATCATAGTTATTAGTTATTATGTTGAAAATAATTGTTTCTTTCATTCACACACAAATTAATCTAAGCTTTTTAGCTATGAAAGTAAAAGTTATAATAGAAGCTCTTTTATATAAAGAATGTATAAAAGAGTTTTTATTTTGTTTGTTTATGTTTTGAACATGCTAGTTGAGATTTAAAAATATATGTTCTGTTAATCAGTTCAATGTTATTTTAAACTTTAGTACTAGTTCCTAGTGCAAGTCGAAAAGACTTGTAAGTTCAGCCATTTATGGAATTTCGCTGTCAATTAAAGGCTCATTACCAAAAGAAAAGTCTCTGAAAAGAGCAGCAATGTAAGTATAGTTTATTTAGTACAGATTTCAACCTGTTTAAATTAATATCTTTAGGACTTACAGTTTTTATTTTAGCAAAGTGTGTGATTTTTATGTAATATAAAAATAAAGATTATTTAAGTGTATGTTTCAGGTTATACCAGTCAATATCCTTTAGATGTAGAGTTTTTATTTTATTAAAGACTATGAGTTTTTGTACTTTAAAAGAAAAAAACAAACAAGGGGATTGCTAAAATTTTTAAGTGTAAGCTTTTTTTAGAACTCTAATAAAAATTTCAGACGTGCAAGAAAATCAAATAATCTTTATTAACCAATTGCAGATAGATTAGAAGATACCGAAATCCCAGAGTACTTAAAAGTATATAATGGTAACAATACCACTAAAAAGTTTCTGTTTTACATTAATAAAGTATTTAATCCAACCTTGACAACCAAGTAATAATATTTTATTGTGTGTATTAAACTAGTACAATTTTAGAAACTTTAGTTTTAGTGTTTAGTTGTTCAATTACCAGTTATTTACTAAATTTATGTTTTCTAGCACTTTTGTTTGGTATAAGGTATATTACTCCTCAAAAACTATAGCCTACCAAAAATGTTAACACTTATTACTACCTACGAATGAATTCTCTAATTATAAATCTTAATTAATTTTAAAAGGCTACCAAGCTATATCAGTTACAATCTTTAAAAAGAAAATCCTGTTAACTATTGATTATTTGATTTGTTATTAATATTTCTGTTTGAAGTAATTGTTTGTTGTTAGATGTAATTTATATTTAAATATTTATAACATTCATGAGCTCACAAGTTCTTTGATAACTCAATAATAAAACAAAGTTATTCAGTATTTATTTATGGAAGTCCAAAACCTAAGTTTATATTTTGTTTAACTTCTTTTTTCTAGTAAAAATATATTTTAAATCAAACCATTTTTAATAAAGCTCACAAGTTCTTTAATAACAGAATAAATAAAATATTTATTTAGTCTCCAACAGTAAGTTTGAAATCTAAACCTAAATCGTCTTTAACTTGTTTTTTCCTGTTAAAAAAAAACTTGAAATAAAAAGCTGAAATTTATAGCTTACAAACTTATTTTAGTGTAAGTGTAAATAAACCATAAATGATAATGATATAAAAGTTGATAATTAACTATTATTTTTTGATCGGTTTAGGAAAACAGAACTGATAGATTATATTTGACTAAAAATTACGATAATTCATTTCTTTAAATTTTAAATTTGTAGTTTCTATTAGTATGGGCAAAAAAATGTTAGTATTTTAGCTAAATTGAGTTTTTTTTTACTTTTATAACTTTTATAACTATCAAATGTATTTAAATAACTAAAACTATGAGAATTAAAATTATTCACAGCAATTAATTTAGTCAATTCAAAACTTTATGGTTCTTCAAGTATTTTTGTTTAAATTTTAAAGCCATTCTTATTGTAGTATTATCAAAATCTTTAATAATTCATGCTAAAACTAATTTTTGTTTCTTGTGTTTTTTTTTATATCATTTAATTTCGCACAGTTACAAAAATATTTGCTACTATACAGTTCTTTGGTTGGGTAAGTTATATTTTTATCTTAAATTCGAATGGATAGTTTAGATAAATTACAAAATAAAATAAACCCTAAATACCTGAATAATAAATCGCTAATTAACGTTATATATGTTTAGTATATATTTTGTATATGCTTAAAAAACCACTTCACTTGCTATTGAACACAGTTTAAATTCTTGTGTTTGTTTAAAACTTCATATTCTATCAAGAACTTTGAATAATTATTTAAAATCATCAACTAAAAATGCACGATGATAGACACCGTTATTATACAAAACTTACTTATATTATATATACGACTCGTATCTTAGCTTTGTGTATTTTAATTTGTAGAGACGAAAGTAAAATTATCTGAGTTCTAGACCTATTATTTCTCTAATATGATTACAATTTTCTGATTTTACAACTATTGTTTTATTTGATGAAACACACGTGTGCTTAATTTTATTTTTTTTAATTATTCACAACTTACTTAAATATATAAGCTTAACTATGTAATTTTATTTGAAGAAGACAAACGCATTACTTTCGGCAGTTATTAGTTTACTGATAAGATGTACAAAGTATCTAACATGTTTGTTTTTTCTAACATATTTACAATTTTTAGATATCTTAACTATTGCGTTAATAAAAGTAAGACATGTTTTGTTTAATTTTTGTTTATTTTTGTTGTTAAACACAGGTATAGAAAAAAGCAAAATGTAGACCTTGTTTTTCTGAAAACAACAATAATTAATAACAGTTAAAAATGGTTCTATTATATTAATATTTCACTTGATTACAAAAGTTTAAAAAAAATCATTTTTTTTTTATTTATTAAAAAGTACAAAAATTTTTGAAAACAAGTTCTGACGAAACAGAACATATTCTAGAAACAAACAATGTAGTATTTCTGGTAAATGTAGAAATCTAAAACTTATAAATACGACCAAAATTTCATCCAAGTTTATAGCTTCTAGCAATAGAAGTAACTCAAACTTATATGATAGTTTTGTAGAATGATATTTAATCGTTTTATTAGCGAACAGCTCAAAAATTTATATTAATTTTAAAACACTGCTTATCTTGTTTTATTCACTGCAAGTTTTTTCTATACAATACTATGAATAAATTTATAACCAAAAACGTTTGTATCAAAATATTTTTATATATTCTTTTAAATACTTTAATAATCTTATGATGCAAACAAAAAAATTTTTGTAGTTGTTAAAATACTAATAAACAATGTGAAAATATGCTCAGTTTATTACAGAATACTAGATTTTAACATTTTAAGCTAGGTTTATGTGCTTACTTTAATAAAAAATCAGTATATATGTTAATAAATAACTGTTTTCCTTTACTTTTTCCTAATTAATATAGTTATATTAAGTTTGTAATAATGTATTCAAAATATGTTTTGAATAACATAGGCTGTACATTCAAAAACTTACCTAAACTTATTGCTAATAAGGTTAATACCTTGTTTAACTGCTAGTAGGAAATATGTTTCCTTAAAAGTCAATATTTATAAAAAAAAAAACCAATTATTTTAAGTTTGTCTAAGATTGTAACTATTGAACACGCATAAGTTTAACGCGCATAAGTTTAAAATTCACACTTTTCAAAAGTGTTAAATTTAAATAAATTTAACAGCATTTAACAAAAGAAATGAGTTAAACCAAGTAAATCTAGATAATAAAATATCGTACCGAAAAATTCAATATTTATACATTTGTTTTAACTTTGCAATCTATACGCTAAATCTTATTAAGTTTTAGTTGGCTTCCAATCAAAAATTTAAAAAAAAGTTACAAAAGTGTGTTAGGAAAAACAGTATTTTAGTATATTAACTTGTTTTAAATCTATCTAAAAAATTGTTTTTGAATATTTTACATGTTGTAGATAAATTTATAAAAAACTAAGATTTGAACATTTATTTTAGAATGCTACTAAAAAAACTCTACAAAAGATTGTAAACAAACATTGGTAATAAAATTTTATCATTTTAAAACTGAGTTGCGAAATATAAGTAATTAAGCCTGTAATTGACGTATTATTCTAATACCAAAAACTTATAGTTTAATACATTTGTTTATATTAACAAGTTCAATGCTACACTTAAGTCATAACAATTAAAGTTAGTTTGTAGCTCCTATTAGTAGGATCAATTCTGTAATTTAAATAAATTAAATATATTTTTATTAAATTAAAGTTTAAATCTTAGTTTTTTTAGTATAATGTTTTCTAACCATACTAATAAATTTATGTCTGATCGTCATAATAACTATTTGCTTTTAAAACAGAATAACTTATTTTACTTACATCAAAAAAAACTAGACCTTTTTAGTAAATTAATTCGTTTATACCATCAACAATATTTATAAGTTTTCCTTTATCATGTTGTGGCAAATAGAGGTTACTAGGAATAAAAGGTCTTAGATTGTTAGAATAATGCAAAAAAAAATGGTTTAATTGAAACAGTTTGTAGCTTCTCAAAAAAAGCAAACCATAAACAGTCCATTATGAGCTATTTGTTTACTTAGAATTTGTTGAGATTTTTAGTTTTTTTAAATGGCAAAAATTAAAAACAAATCAATATTTTATATATAAAGGTATATAACATAATGCATTTCACTTTCTTTGAATTTATTTAAGTACTTTCAAGTAGGACTCGTCATAAATTGTTTCCTACTAGATTGGAATGAATACAAATTGAAATAAAATTATACTGCAGTTTAAAGTTTTAAGATATAAAATGACGTAATAATAAAATGTTAAAAATTAAATAAGTGCTAATGCTAAACAAATTTGGTATACTAATAAAACTCGGTAGACTTAAAACAATCTAAATAAATAAGCGATAATTTTTTTTTAATTAAAACTATGCTTAAGAATAAAATTTAACAAGAAACTAATTACTTTTTAATTACTAAAATAAGGATTTAAAAAGTCTAGTTTGGTGAAGAACTTTTTCTGCTTACATAAACTGGGCCTTAAAGATTGAATACATAAGGCTTCCAGAATATGCAATTGAAAAGAGTTCTCCGCTCTCACTAAGACTGAAAAATTGTCCTTTTTATAAATTTTAACACACTCAGGATTGTCCAACAAATGTTGCCCAATCGCCGAGAAGTATTTTTTAGTTGCTTTCTCAGAACGGCCATCAAACCACTTTTTCAAGATTTTCGGAACATGTTGATCGATTCTTACATGAAACCTTTGAGATGTTTTTTCCACGTAGTCACTACCACAGTGACATTTAAATTTATAGATGATGTTACTTTTTTCATGGGTGGGAGAAACATCTTTGTAAATTCCATTTAGAGGTCGATCAGTATACAAAACTGTTCTTAAATGAACAGAGCTGAAAACTTGGCTTATTTCCTCTGAAATTTTCTTAGAAAACCTCTCAGAAATATTTCCAAGGTACTTTTTACCGCTTTTAAAGATGAACTTACAAAAATTAAAAACTTATTACTCAAGAATCAGTATCCAATAAACCTTATAGATTCCAAAATCAACAAATTTCTTGAAGCTCACAAAATCGACAATTCAACATTTAAACAAAATGAAAATATTAACACAAAAAATGAAAAGAAAACAGAAACCGAAAACTACGCTTATTTTACAGCAGTTTACGTTCGAAGTTGTTCAATAAGATTCCAAAAACGAATAGCATCCATATTTCAAAAACACAACATTAGTATTAAACCGGCCTACACCAGCAAAAAGGTTTCTGACTACTTCAGCAACAAAAGTAAATGCTCGGAAGTATTTGACGCAAATGTTATTTATAAATGTACCTGCTCTGCAGATCAGAGCATCTCTTACATTTGAGAAACATCACGGCAAATATTCCGACGAATTACAGACCACTGCGGAACAGATAAAAACAGCGCAATATTTGAACATCTTTTAATTGCACATCCTGTAAAAACTCTGACACTGTTCAGAAAAAAAATTTAAAAATTATAAAACGATGTAAGAAAAGCGAACTTTACAGCCTGGAATCAATATTGATTGAGGAAAAGCGACATAACTTAAATATGTAAGTAGCATTAAATGGTAAAACAAAATTATTAACAATCTATTAATAAACATACTTTTAGTTTTAATTACTGAATCTCTAATTTTTTTATTTATTTTAATTTATTCATACGTCATAGTTTAAAGTTATTTTTAAAGCTACTCACTTAACAAACATTTTTTCAAATTTCATTTAAAATTTATCACTTGACAAAGAAATCTTGTATGATTTTGAAAAGCTTTGTGTAATAAACAAAATGAATAACTTTTTCTTAATCGTAATTAATTATTTTAGAAATATGCTTCTGAAATTATAAAAGAAATCTGCAATACTTTTGCTTAAATATCTTGAATATCAACTAGTTTCGATAAATCATTTTCAAGTAGATATTATAATTATAAAGACACTTACAAATCTATCAAGAAGACACATTTAAAAAAATAGTATAAGATGTAAAACAAAGTAAGTTTAAAATAGATATTTAAAAGTTAAGTAAAAAAATTGATTCACACTGTAAACATTGAGTTTAATCTTTTTAAAAAGGAGCATAAAAATTTCATTATTGATTGATTTCTTTAGAATTGTTTAGTAAGTAATGTTTTGCAAATAATTTAGTAACTAATTTAAAAGCTATAATTTACCTATGGTGTTGCATACCAAAACTTAAAGTTTTTTCTCCGTTTATGACAAACTTCAGAGACATATTTTTTTAAAGTTATATATAAATTTTATTCATGATAAATCTAACTAAGATAGTATAATAAATTACGAATTGAAATAAGGGATCTGAACGTTTAAATTTTTATATTCATTATTTTAATTATAGTGTTTTAATAATTTATTGTTAACTTTTTGAAAAAGTATAACTTATTGTTAACGATTTTACATATTCTCTTAGTTTTATATTGTTCAAAAAATAAAAGAAAATGCATTAAAAAAAAGTATTTCTAAAGTTTTGAGACCAAGTTTAAATTATTAGTTAGGTAAGTAAAGCGTTTAACTACAAAAGCAAAATATGGTATCTGTTTTCGTTAATAAAAAAAACGTTTAATTAAAGTTTAATCCACATATATTTCTACAAGAATAGAATATACTAATCATATGACAAGTATTTATAAAATAACCAAATAATGTTAATACTCTTAGTTTTCACAAAACAACAAAATTAGCTTTTAAAGTTAACCATAAAATTTACCAAGGCACAATAAAATTAAATTTAAGGATTATTTTTTTAAACGCATTAGTTTAAAGTAAAGAAACATTGGTATCGAAGGTATTGTTATAAATAGAAAAAAATTTTTTAAATTTGTGTTGTT
>NW_028140277.1:0-31056 GCF_965202585.1 Thalia democratica | reverse complement strand
AGTTTAACATGTCTTGTGTTTAATGCTATACGCTGTAAAGTAAACCAATTTATGTATTAAGTTTAAACTGCTTATGTAAAATAAATGAATAACTTATACTTTCTGGTTTGTAATCTATGATTTTTAAATTTATGTACTATATATGCTTAGTTGCAAAAAAGTGAATCTAAAATTACACACAAATCGGCTTCACCGTAAAAAAAACTTCAAAAATCCCCTTTTAGCTTGAAATTTCTCACTGCTTCCCATTCCTGACCCTTCAACCTCCAATGATCTTTCGGATAGGGGATTTTTATGGGTGCGGAAATTGGCATGCCGCTTCCTGGGTGAGTGGGAAACTTCGAAGGAGTCAGTAACTTGCACGTGCCTTGAAGATCTTTTTTTAATTCTGCAGTTTCAATAATTCGTGTGTACCCCTAAAAAGTAAAATATTTACTACATGACAAGATCGAAACCTAAAACTTCTAAAACACTATTTATACTTACTACAATATGCAAATTTTTGTCCAGACAAAATGTTACGTACTTAGTACTCGAAATTGCATCGTAAATAAAAAATAGTTTTATTTTAAACACTTAATTGTTTGAAGATAATATTTTAAAAGATTTAAAAAATTCACCATTTGTTTTTTACTAAAAAGAATAAAAGATTGCTCTTAAAAAACGTAAAAATGATATGTTTTTGATGAAAAAGATAATGTACGAAAAGAATATGAAAGTTTTAATACTGTCATGTCGTAAAAGAAGTTTTAAAATAAATTACAATTTAAAATTAAGTTATAAGTTTTGTTCTAAAACGTTCTTTAACTGTTTGTTGTTTTGTAAGAAGATTGTGTTTCTTAATTTAAATAGTTATTGTTGACTTTTTATGGACAATAAAATGTATACTTATCTTAAACATAAAGTTTTATAGTGTAACAACTTTCAAATAAAATTTATAATTAAGCAAAATCTGAACAATATTGTTACTAATTGTATTTAGTTTTAATTTTCATTTCTTTAGTCATAAACGTATTATTATTCATTAAGTATAAGCAGCTAATATAGGTACTAACACTTATATTATGTAAAATAAGCATATCTATAAAAAAAAAATTCTAAAAATTATTCTCTACTTACTTAGACTCACTTTTCTTTTTTGACGTTTTTTGTAAAATTTTTTTGATATCCAACACAAAAATGCTGCTAATATCAATAACCCAATACATATACCGACAATCGAATACGAAAAATCATATTCTGTGCAAACCACATTATAGTCTGGTAGGAAAGTGTTATTGCAAAAATTACTTAGCTTTCTTGATTTTGCGTCATAAAGTTTACAACACTGATTTTTCGATTCATCTTCTTTGAATAGAAACTGTGAACTTTTGTTATAGCTGATCAAAAACTGTTTAAACTCACTAATTGTTGAGTTGTTGATAATAGCGACATATCCCGACAAATTTTCACAAACATTTTCAAGGTCTTTGTTTTTACCAATTTTTGCAAAAATAAAACTTGAAAATTGTTTTTTGTTTAGCATCTAAAAAAATTATTTTTATTAGTTTCAGTTTAAAACACTACAACGTAGGTGCAAATATCTACTTTATTCACTAAAATTGTTTTGTTAGACGAATGTCAATTTTATCAATTTAAAGCGAAACAAAAACTGTTTATTTATAGTAAAATGAGCACTATACTATAATAAGTTGCAGATGTACTAAAGTTTTAATATCAGTGCTAATAAACTTTTAGCTTAAATCTTATGTCTTGAAGTGCTTATTCTTTGTTATTTTAATACTTTAACTCATGTTTATAGTCGTAGGCTAACTAGAACAAAATTGTTGTGAAAAATTACTACTCGAATTCATTAAGTCTTATAAAAACAAAAAATTGTTTATGTTAAGATAATTAACAACTTTATATACTTAGCAACAATTTAATCATAAAAAATATAAAATTAAGTACTAATAAAACTTCGGAAATTGTATTTAAAATAATGTGTATTTCTTATAAATCTTTTGTTATTAAATATTTTAACTTTATATTTTCGATTTTTTTAATACTTTTATTAATTTATGATTTAAATATACTTTATTACTAATAGGTGTATAAATCCTATAAACATTAAACATAATTTATATAACTCGATATACTTTATTTGATTTCAAAGATTTTGTTTAAGAAAAACTAATGTTTATGTAAGGTATTAAACTGAATTTATTGTTTCATAAGCAACACCTAAACTATTTGCAATTATGCTTATAGAAGGATTTTAAAAACTAGTGTTTATAAAAGTATAATGATTTTGCTCAAAATCCGATTATAACACTTGTAAACTTAATGATGTTGTGATTTGACTTTTTTATAAGCTGATAGATTTTATATGCTATATAGCTACAAATTTACATAAAATTTTATTAAATAAAAACTTAAGCGTATACTTTCTTAAAACAAGTTTGAGCGTTTGTAAAACTTATCAACCTCTTTGTTAATTTTTTCTTGCATCTAAAACACAACATATTTAGATCAATTCAGTTTAAGTTGAATGAATTTTAATTTTAACGGGTTTAAAAAACACAATAATAATTTAAAACTTTCGGAATACATCTAAAAGTTTATATTTACTGTTTTCTATATTCAACGCATCAGTTGTGATAAATTTAAACATTTTAATAATATTTTTAGTTTGATCTTTTTTAACGTTACAAAGTGTGGTACCTTTATAAAATTAGGCTTTACAAACAAGTGTAAAAATATATTTAAAATAATTAAACCTGAATATAAAAAACATTTTTTTTATACAGCTTTTGTAACATTTTTACTAAAAATTAGTAATTTTTTTTACAGAAAGTAATAAAAAAGTTGTAAAACAGCTTCAAAGCATAAATATGCAAAATTTTGTAGCTTTAAAAATAGATTAGCTTTTTTTGCATAAAAACAGTCATTAAGTTTTGCTATGTCGTAGAACTTTATTATTTTAAATTTTTACAAACGATATTTAAACTGTAATTTTTAGGCATTTAAGTTTTTTTCAAGTTTTAAGTTTTATTATGCCAACGTTTAACTGTATTGCTGTATTCTAGGTGATAAGTTTTTACTTTACAACACTAAAAACCTTTTTATTTTCTTATAAAATCTATTTTTGTACTATTCTGATAGAAAAAATTATTAAAAAGGAGTCTATTTATCATTTTTAACTAATAAAAAAAAAGTATAATTTTTACAACAGTACTTTCTACAGCTTTACTTTCTAACTATTCATGCTAAAAGCATAAAAATCACTATTATCTAAAACCTGTTTCAAATATTTTAACATAATAAAACCATTTTATTATTTTGGCAACATATTCTAATTTACTCGACATACTTAAGTTTGACCAAGACTAGCTAATTCAAACAAATAAACTACTTTTTTATCAATACAAAAACTGTTTCACCTACTGTAGACGTTGCTTGGACTATGTAGAACTGTTTTAATTGTCGTCTGAAAAATATTTTAAGTATATAATCAACGTTCAATTGAAAAGTGTTAACTTTTGTTTTTGTGACTGAAAATTGGTTTGAACTATGTAGTTCAGTTAATGAATTTTTTTTTCACTTAAAGCTTATTATCATATCATATTTCCAATAAACTATTAAATTACAATTTAAAATGTTTAATCACTTTCATAAAATTTTTTTTTACAAACTCCCATAGGAAAACGAAAATTTGTGTTTTACTACATAATTAAACATAATTTAAAACTTAAGCGAAACTTTTACACTGGCATTAAAAACAAAATATAAACTGCAAGTAGCTAAACTTTTTTATTACATTTAGGACGATCATAAAAAACTGCTTTATTTTAAATTTTTACTTAAAATCTTAATTTTTGCAAAAAGTTAAACATTTTAACTACAAAAAATTTAAACAAAAATAACTTTAGTTCATTTGGTATAGAATAATTTTTTTTTAATTCTAATACCATTACACTAAATATTAAAATGTTTTTACGTTTGTTTTAAAATAACTATAGATACTTTTAAGCATTTTTGTTTTTATAACTTTAAATTAAAAAAATAATGCTTATGTCCTGAAAAAAATTTATTCAAATACAATTCTAGTATGAATCTAAAAAAAAAAGTAATTTTTTACGTTGAATTTTAATAAAACCTTTTATTTTCGATTAAAAATAACTCAAGTATATCTTAAATTATTTTTTTATGTATTACGGTTAACAGTTTAAAAAATAATTAAAATGAAGCTGGTTTTAATTTTTTTTTTAATTATTTACAAAAAAATGTTTAAAAAACTTTAACCTTGTAATTTACAGTCTGAATTAGTTTTATGTAACTCAGTCGCTCAAACCTAACTTAAAAAAAAACAAATAAAGCAAGAAGTTGTAATAATAACCTTTAGTTGAAAAAATAAACCTCTAAAAATTATTTTCAAAAGCTCAAATCAAAATTAAAAACTTATTGACTGTTTGGATCTTTTAAAATAAAACTACATAAGTTAACACAAGTAAGTTCATGAAATTTGAAAAAAAATTAACTAACCTCATTTTACAAAGTTTAAGCAAGGTGTCTACTAGAAAACAATATTTTTAAATTGAGTATATACTAAGCTATATAATAAAAATTTTTGTACTAAAACCTAGTTTGTTTACAAGTTATTGAAATATATATTGAAATAACATTGTGATTACCAACTTTATTACCTTTACTTTTTTACTTGTAAAAATATACTACTATTTAAAGGTGTAGTATTATTAAAAAAAAATGTTATTAATTTAATAGCACAAAACAAACTTTCACAATTTGTTTGCAACTAAATGCTATAATATAAATGCTGAAATAAAAACTTTTATAGCAATGTGGTCGTTCATAATAATAAAATACTTAAAATACAACGAGCTATTCTAAAACAATTTATAATTTTATTTTGTCTTAAAACTAAAATTTAGTTTGGATTTTTTACACTTTTTAGAAATCTTCGATAAGTAGGTTTGTTTAAAAAAATATATACGTCTAATATTTTACCCTATGTTTACTGTTTAATATTAATTTAATTTAGTACCTTGTAACAGCTTATAGTTATTTTATTATTACTATTACACTTGTTATTTCAATTGAAAGTTTTTTTTATAAAGCTTTCTACGAGGTAATCTAGTTTAGAAATTTCTTTAAGCAACTTGACATTTTTAAATAATAGAGATACTTGATATAAATAAAAATTTGTATTTCTTTTTAAATCTCTATAACTTAAATCTCTATAATCATCTATAACTTATTATCTTTAAGCTAATTAATTTTTTTTTATACTAAGTAAAAGTTTAAGTATATAGAAACAGTTTTAGCTTCAATAAGCGTTTTTATGCTTTAAACGAAAAAATTACGCATAAGATTTTTTACACAATGCAAGAGATTCTAATGTTTAATGAGTAATTTAGTATAACATAGTTCTTAAATGCATTTTACTTTACCAAAATATTAATTAAGTTACTTTATAAAATTTCATTTTGGCAACGGAAATCTAAATGAAATAAGTACTAAAAATAAACTTTTTAAGATAACATAAATAGATGATAAATCTTTAATGATACAAATAACATAAAGGTTAAAACAAAGTATTACATTTACAGTATTACATTTACTTTTAAATACATAAACACAAAACAAAGTTAACTAATACATACGTTTAATGCTAGTATAAAAAAACAATATTTAAAAACTTATAGCTAAACAACGAAATTAAATAAAAAAATCTTAATCAAAATTATTTCATATAAAACATTTCTGTTGTCTATTTTTTTAGATATTTAAAACAGATATTCTTATACTTCTGTCAATTTTTTAAAAATAATCATACTAATTAAGCATATATAACCTTGTTTTTTTGTTATTACACATCTCTACCGTAAATTTGTACTTTTTTGTCAAACTTTATAGCTCTCCTAGAGAAACTATAAAATTTACAGCTATTTTTTAATTACAGGTAACGAAAGTAAAAAGTTATCTTATTTTTGTTAAAAGCTACATTAAAGTAAAATGTCAAAAAAAAAACAAATAAAGTTTTCAATTTTAAATAACTATGCCTAAAGTAGTTCTTTTTTTGTATAGCTATAATAAGAGCTTCTCATCTTATTGTATTTTAAAAATTTACTTAGCTCGTCTTGAATTTCTTTTTTCCTTTGTATTAATAAAACATACTCAGCTTCTTCATTATAAAAATACTTTAATATTTCAAGTGAGTATACTATTAACTTAGGTTGTATTATAAGTTATAGGTTGAAAAATGTTTAAATGCGTTAATATTTACTCTAACTAAAACATATTTTTACTGCATTAAAACTAGCTTGAAGCTTTAAGTTACAAAACCAGTTTTTAATTATTTAAATAATCAAATAAAGGAACAACTAAGCTTCAAAAATGCAAATAAAAATTACTGAGTAACTTGCTTCTACTAAATATAACAGATAAGTACTTCTTTTTTATTAAAAGCTCAACAATTTTTTTTTAGTTGTCTACTTACCTTTTATTTTTTTTTATAGTGATGCTTTTTTTAAAATCATGTAGACTTTTATAACTTACCTTGTTTTAAATAATAGAATCAGTTAGAGATAGCTTTATTCTAATTTATTTGGATTCAAAAGAACGATCTTTGTACATTTTTTTAAATTTATAAATAAAAACAATGTTAACTTTTAAATGAATTTTGTAACTTTTTTGATTAATTTTAAAACTTTTAGTTTGTTACTTTCATGTTTGAATGTTACTTATACTAACTTTTTTTAGAAATCTTTAAAAATGACAAACTAACTTTAAGCTTTTATTTGATTATAAATTGTTATAGTATAGTATTTGTACAACTTAAGTATGAAATAAATATAAACTTTGATTTAACTTTCTACAGGTTGCTACAAAGTTTTAATTATTTTTAATTTCAAGTTTTTATAAGTTCTATAAAGGTTTATTTAAGAATTTAAATTTCTGATTATGATATACATCAGTAAAAAATACATGAATTAAAGTGCTTCATATATTCCATAAATGTTGGAGAGCTTATTTCTTATAAATTTATTCAAAAATTTATCACTAAGCCTTGTTTCCCAATTATTATGATATACTAAACTGTTAAGCTTTCGTTTTTTTTAATAACAAATTCCCATAATTTCATATCTCGGTAATCTAGCACCAAGGTTAGGTTCTCATTAAAACTAATCAGTAAATTGTTACCACATAAATTCAACCATCAGTCTAAAAAACTGTCATGTTTTACAAGAAACTTAATTGACAGTTTAAAATTTGGTATACATACCTCTTAGGTGTAAAAAGAGTAAAGTTATCGTAAATATTATGACAAGAAAATATTTTATTTTCTGCTAGTTTTATTTTGTACAAAGACAGTTTAGTTCAACACTTTAAAAATGTTGTTTGTTTTTTCTAAGTTTAGGTTATACTAGCTTTAACACTTTTTTAACAAAAACTTATAACAATATATTTTATTTATATTTCATTACAGTTTCTTCATAAAAAATGTATAAAGTTTGTGTGTAACTTTGATTATTTATTTAGCGAATTACTAGGATAAAAGAATAATTATTATAAAATCATTTCTTCTGATGATATATGAAACTTCAGTAAACAATTCTAAAACTAGTTGTGTTTTTGAAAGATAAATAAAAATACTTCTAAACATTTATGATAATTATCATTACTAATTGCTAATAATTAAAAATATATCTACATACGCAAAATTTTTTTAGATCATTGTTTATATTTTTGTATCTGAAGATCTGCACTTAATCAGCAAACTTGGTTGTAACCCAGATAAACGTAACTGAGCAACTGTGTTGTTAATATGACCGCTCACCTTTAGTGTTAGAGCATTTTACATTTTTTTAAGTTAGAGATTGTTACAGCAGGGGCGTGTTGAAAATGGTTTCCTGTGCGACCCCTGAAAAAAATGTAGCTAAGAGTCCTAAGAGTAACATCTTATGATGTTTAGTTGGATTTTTGTTTTACAATTTAAGTGTAGATGGAGTTTTTATTTTCATTTTAAACTTTTATGTTATAAGTATGTACATAAGTTAAAATGTATTTTTGAACAGAACTTCTACTAAAGTTGTTATGTTTCATTAATACAACCGGTATTACAATATTGATTCGCAAGTTTAATAAATTTTGAACCCCTTCTTCCATAATATAAGAACTGAAGCCAGAATTGAAAATATAAAATATTCTTGACTTCATTAGTTTTAATTTATTTTTATTTTGTTTTTACTAGTTTAAACTTTTACCTTTATATTTATTTGTATTGAGTTGATTGACTGACAGTTTTAAATCTATATAACTGTATTTTTATACTTTAAGAATATATTATGGATTTGTTATCAAGATATATAAACTAGTATTACATAGTTTTTGAACAGTTCACAGTAATAGTTAAATTGAAAATTACTTTTTGTTTTTTTCTCAGACTGATATTTTTGGTGAAAAAAAAAGTTATAAAGCTACAATGAATTGTTAAGAGTTAAATGTACACTAAATGACACTAACTAGAAAATTCAACCAAAAGTATCTAAAAATACAACTGTATTATAGAATAAGGAGTTTTATAAATCAGTTGTAGCTAAGATTGCTAAGTATAACAGCTTATAATGTAAAACTAGATCTTTTAATAAACCAAGTATACATAAAATATCTAAACAAGTTGTTTTGTTAATTTAAGTATTAAAGTTATCATGAGTACATATTAGAAGTGTGTTTAGGCTTGTTTCTTGTGCAACCCTGAAAGAAAAAAGAAAAAGAAAAAAAAGAAAGATTAATTTTGCGAAGAAAAAGTTGTATGATAATATGGTTTTACTTTTTTTAGGCTAGTATACTTAAAGTTCAGTCTGACTTGAATATTTGCTGAGTCATAAAAAAAAAGCTTTTCTTATATTATATTTGGTGTTAATTAATGTTTAATTTTTTTTTTTGATTTATTTCTAACATGTTTGGGCAAGGTCAGTAACGGATAATGGTATAAATAAAAAAGTAAAAAAAGCTTTAGAAAATTTCTGCCTCAGCAAATATGTAAATTAGACTGACCTTTAAGTATACTTTTCCTCATTTGAGTAAATTCGCTCGTGCGTTCTTTCCAAAATGTTTAGCTATTTAATAAAAGAATACTTTAAAAATATTTTAACAAACAACTGCCATTATGCTACTCACCTTTTGTTCTATAACCCTGTAAGAGCACTACAGATTTTGACAAGTAAGAGACTTATACAGTCAGTCTAATAATTTTTGTTTATATATAAAAAATACAGAATTTGAGTTTTCGGAATATCAAATAATGGTTTTAAGTAAATGAAAGTTTTGTAATAATTTACACTTACTGATTTAAACTAATAAAACTAAGTGTTTTAATAATATACAGTTTGTAAAAATAATTTACGTTCTGGTTTTTGCCCTGTGTTATTTTTTTTGTTCACCAAAGCTTAATACAAAAAAGCCCATTTTAGTCAAACACACAGGTTTCTATAATAATTTATTTATTTTTACATACTATTAG
The DNA here is from genome assembly GCF_965202585.1 of Thalia democratica. NCBI lineage: Eukaryota > Metazoa > Chordata > Thaliacea > Salpida > Salpidae > Thalia > Thalia democratica. Next base: position 21,530 of record NW_028140277.1, on the reverse strand, counting down.
AAAGACTAAAGAAAACAAAAAGGATGGAGTATGTCACAAATGGATTTGGTAATAGTCAAGCACTTTTGATGTGAGTTCAATTTTTTAAATATATATGTGATTGTTTAAAATTTGGCCTATTTATAATTCAAAATTGGTTAGTATTACTTCTTATCTAGGTGACATTGTTTTTATTTTGTATATTTGTCAGCCATGGGTTTTGATCTTTCAAAGTTCAGCTCAGAGAGTTTTCAAATCCGTCATTAGGACCCTATACCATCAGGGGTTAAAAATATTATTTATAAAAAGAAAAAAAGTTTAAAAAAAAACTCACATATTAATTTTTTGTAGTTTTACCATTAAAAAACTTTACTTTTATGTTATTCCAAAAAAAAAAACTAATTTTATAATATTAAAAAAAACAGCATCAGTATAACTTTTCTCTAATATTATATGTTGATTTGATGAATTACATTGGAGTAGTGATTTTATCTATATTTTAATTACTAAACAGATTGTCCTCAATTAACCTTGAATATATCTTTTCTTTATTGAAAACCTCTTGTGACATGTCTTCTGTAAACTCTTTGCTTATGAAAAATAAGATAATAAACTATTTAAAAATTAGGTGTATACTTTTAATTTAATAATAACTAGACTGAAAAAGTTTTAAAAATATAGCAAAAAATTGTAGGAGTAGATATATGATTATTTAAGTAGTTTTTTTACTTTTTAAAATGTGCCTTCCTTAAGAAATAAATAAAACTCTCAAACATCATATCGTATATATTTATATCTCAATCTTTATTATATAAAGCAGTAATAGTAAATGACAGTAATTTATTAATAAAGTTAAAATTAACAGGGTTGCCACACACTCAGGGAACTCAGAGAAATCAGGGAATCTCAGGGAATTTTCAAACTGTAAAAAATCTCAGGGAAACTCAGGGAATCTCAGGGAAAATCAGGGAATTTTGGCATTTTTCTTTTAACTCAGGGAAACTCAGGGAAGTTTTGATTTTTTCTCTAAATTTCAGGGAAGTTATTGAAAATCTCAGGGAAATTTTTTTCTAGATCTAGAATGAGGTTTAGTTAATCCAGTTTCAATATTTTGTTCAAAAGTAGTAATTTTTGAGGTAGTTATCTCAAAAAACCTAGGAGAAGATAGATTTTTAGTAATTTCTAGTTATGTGCCGTTTTAGTTTGTGCCTCCCATAAGGAACCTATTGTTGCTTCCGACTTTGACCGGCTATATCTCAAAAATTATTTTGAAAATTTTAAATCTGTAAAAACCATCTTGTAGCTTAGTAAAAACTATATAAAATAAGGTCAAAAACCAAAAAAGGGTGTTTACCCTCCCTATGCCCTTAACTAACAAGTTTACACAAAGTTGTGCAAAAATTTAGTTTTTAATTTTTAATTGGTTTAAACCTTTTAAGATTGAGTTTTTGAAAACAGTTATTTTCATAAATTTAAATGCAGAAGCATACACATACATCCTTCCTTTTATTGTTAAAGAAGAAAAATGAGAATAAGGTATTAATAATTTGTGTTAGAAGAGAAATTTTTTTTTTAAGATTTGAAAAATACTCAGGGAAACTCAGGGAAATTTAAGGTTACTCAGGGAAATTTTAGGTCACTCAGGGAAGATTTTTTGGCTTAAAGAGTGGCAACCCTGAATTAAGTAAAAAATAAATTAAAAAAACTTATTAATAAAGTCAATTTCCAACCACTATCATTTGGTAAATCTTAAAACCATCAAGTTTACAATCTTAAATATTTTATAAATACTGATTATGTCATTTCAACTGCAACAATTTGTTGAAAACAACATTGTTATAGTTACATTTAAAAGAAAAAAGAAAAAGTTGAAATTAAGCTACAGAAAAATTTTATGATGTTCCAAAGATTAAAGTTTTTAAGAATAATAAAACAGTGATAATTTCAAGTGTAAATCACAATTTAAAAAGTAAGCTAAAATATTGCTACATTGATTTCATAGTCAATGAAATTTTAATATAATGGAAATGGCATGGTCAGTATGTAGTCAGAGTTAAAATTCAGAACTCTGTGTTTCAAAATTACAATAACATAATGAAAATTACAGACTGATAATTCTGTGGTATTCTACTTAGTAAAACATAATATCAACATTTTAAAATTTTAATAGGGAAAATTCTGAACTTATAATCCCAAGCAATATAAAAATACTTTAACTGAAAAATAAACCAAAAGCTTTACTTTATAATCACTGCTACCAGATAAACCAAAAATAATAAAAGTACAATTAACAAGATTGCCACACACTCAGGATAACTCAGGTCAGTTTGATTTTATTTTATGTCAAGATATTTCAGGCTAACTCAAGTTAGTTTGAAATTTTTCACAAAAATAAAGATAACTCAGGACATTTTGTGTAAAAAAAAAAACATATTTAAAAGTATTTAGAAAATCACAGTCAAGTATTTCTTCAAGACTGTAAATGACTTAGTTGTTTTAGTTTCAATATTTTGATAATTTATAATATCTTTGTTCAAAAGCTTGGTTTTTATTGATTTTGAATAGTTAATTAACTTCAAAATTGAGTAACCCTGATTTAATAAACTAATGTGTTTTATTATACTTATAAAAATAACCAGACTATGTCAGGGTTGCCACACACTCAGAATAACTCATGATGTTTTGAAATTTAAAATAGTCTCAGGATGACTCAGTAAAACTAAGGAAACGTTGAATTTGTTTTCTATACCCAGGCTGACTCTGGATAGTTTTGTTAATAAAAACTCCAAATAGTTTTAGGACTTCAGAAAATTTTATGGTAACTTATCTAGATTTTGATTGAGATTTAAACGATTTACTTTCGATATTTTGTTATTTTATAACCAATATTGTTGAAAAGCTTGATATTTATTGATTTTGAAAAGATTAATTTTAAAAAGTATTGCAAAAATCTCAGGATGACTCAGGACTTATTTTTGACTTAAAATGTGACCTGCTATATTTTTGGAAGTTATGTGCATTTCTGCTTCACTGGTTTTATACAAATCATTATTAAAATTTTTAATTGAAATTCAAATTTAACCATGTTGCTAATATTAGGGATTAATAGTGAATTATTTTGTTATTAAATATTGCTTTATTTGTTTAACTTATTTAAAAACAATAAACTGTTTGTGTTGCCTGTGTGGAGAGTTGATTCAGGGGTTTATATCTAGTGGTGTAAGTTTATTGTTTGGTGCATTTAATAAATATTTTAATATTAAAATATGTAGAAAGTTAATACTGATTTATTTTAATATTATTATCTGTTATATTTAGATTTACTATTTAACCAACCATGCTGCTTAACTGAGCACCTGGATACTGATTTAATTTAAATTTGTTATTTAATGTAATCAGTATATTTTTTAAACAGATCATGCTTTTTATGTGGGCAGGGTTGCCACAAATCATGGAACCCTGGAAAAACCTAGAGTTTGACAATTTAGGCTAAAAAACCTGGAAACTCCTAGAATTTTAAACAATTTTTACATGTTGAGTAGTAAAATTTTAATTTGACACAAAAAATATATCATATATACAAATTTTTTTTGTCATCATCAAAATTTTTTTTTATGAAAAAAAAAACACATTTAAAGCAGCTTTGCATTATCTTTTCAATGTTGTTATACTACTTAACACAGTTTTAAACCTCAAACTTAACTTTATACTAAAAATAGACCCAAAAAACGTGTACTTTCAAAAACCTGGAAGAAATTCAAAAATTTGGAAGAAATTTCTCAAAAACCAACGGCAACCCTGCGTGGAGAATTTATATTGATTTATTTTAATATTATTATTTAATATGTTAATTTATTTTTTAAGCAAACCATGTTACTTAAATGGAAAGCTGTTACTAATTTATTTCAATGTTTTACACAGTATATTAAATTTTTAAATATATAATTTTTTTTAAACAGACCATGTTGTTTATGTGAGGAGCAGATACTGATTTATTTTGATATTATTATGTAATATATTTAGTTTATTTTTTAAGCAAACCATGTTACTTAAATGCTAAACTGATACTGATTAATTTGAATATTTTGCACAGTAGATTAATTATTCAATATGTAATTTTTTTCAAACAGACCATGCTGCCTGTGTGGGGTGCTGATACACAGAAACGAGAGAAATGTCTGCGCGGATTGCTTGCGCCTGACGGAAGACATCACCGAAGGGATCCCCAAGCAGTCCACGCTCGTTCACTGCAGGAACTGCGAAAGGTTTTTATTATAATTTTGTGATTGTTATGTTATTTTTCAAATGGTTTAAGTTAAAAGTTTTTTGTACTTGAAAACTTCAGTTGTTTGGTTTTTAGTAAAATTGTATAGAAACCACAATTTATATTGTATAGAAATTGGTAAAGGTTTTTAGTATTAATTTTATGTTTCATTTGAAAGTTGCTTCATTACAATTAAAAATTTGAATCATTAAAATTAAAACAACTGTATACTAACTGGTTATATTAAAACAGAAAATGTGAAAGTTGTTGTAGAAATTGTGAAGATTTTATTTTCATTTAAGTGTTATAATATTTTCTGTAATACTTTTAATGAACATTTTTTAAACTTAATAAAACTTTTATAGCAATGTAATTGCTATAAAACCAAAACTTATAACTAGTATTTATCAACATAGTAATTCTTATAAATTTAATTAAACCCACACATCTATAATTGCATCTTAGTTGCATAAATTATTTTTCAAAGTTTTCTATTAGTGGAAAAGTTTAAATAAAAATAACTTACTTTGTAAAAACATAGATTTTCAGAGCATTATCAAAATAAAATTAAGTTCTTCAACAAAATACTTCCAGACTTAATATTTTTTGGAACTAATAAAACAATGTTTTATAGAAAATTAAATTATTTTATATAAGGATATATAAAACTTAAGAAAAACTCTATTATATAGTATTTAATATTCATAAAATATAAATCTTTAGGTACCTGTCACCGCCAAGCTCTTACGTAGCGGCATCTCTGGAGAGCAAGGAGCTACTTGATATCTGCCTGAAGAAACTGAAACCCTCACTATCCAGGGTCAGGTTCATCAAGGCCTGGTTCATTTGGACCGAGCCTCACTCCAAAAGAGTGAAGATAAAAGTGCAAGTTCAGAAACAGGTTACTAAAATGTTTTCTATGTCGAATAAAAAATTTCCAGGATAAAAAAAGTTTTTCTGTATATTATAAGTGAGATTATTTTAATTTATAAATATTGTTTTATGAGTAAGTTTATACTTAAACCAGATTAAAGTGCAAGTTAAAAAAACAGATTGATACAGTTTATTTCGAGTACCCTAACGTATGTCCAAAAAGTTAATTAAAATTTAAGAAGTGTTGATTATTTATTTTATTTAGTTGTTTAGGTTTCTTAATATTATTTGAAAGTCCTAAAAAGTTTTATCGAAAATCCTTTTAAATAAGACTTTAAAAAAATTGATTGAAGTATTTAAGATAAGTCCTTCTATGAAAACAAATGTCAGCTAATTTAGTAAAAATTATTCTATATAAGTAATTATACTAATTACTACTCTATAATTTATAGATTATAACAGGGTTGCCAAACACCTAGAACTTGACAATTTTGGTAAAAAAGAACGTAGAATTAAAAGTTTAAAAAACGAAAACCTGGAAAAACCTGGAATTTTGAACAAAAATCACTAAAATTAGTAGTAAAACCTTAATTTTGAACATTTTTTACATGTAAAATGATAAAAAATGTAAAATGATTTTGATTAGACACAAAAAATGGTATATTTCCACCTGCGCACAATTTCCACCAAAAATTTTCAATTTTTTTTACTAAATAATATTTATTTAAACATCACTGTTACCCCTAACACTTACTAAAAAAATCTTATAATTTGAATATTTTTTTCAGATTGAAGGAAACGCATGTTTGGAACAAGAATTCGAAGTTGAGTTCATCGTTTCAAACCAAATGTGTATCGATTGCCACCGTGTAGAAGCTAAAGATTTCTGGAAGTCAGCTGTGCAAGTAAATTGTTTTGCTACTATTTATATATTTACCATTTACCTTTAAGTTTAATAATTTTGTTTTTAAGTACTCAGTTTAGTAGTGTACAAGTTAATTGTTTTGTTCTTATTGTTTATATATGTTTATATGTTCGTTGAAAGCTTTTTTTTTAGTTTTAACTTTAAAAGATTAGTTAATGTTAATTATTATCTTCAGACAGCAGATTAAATACAAGTTTTCATGTACAGTAGTTTATTCTATTTATGTAAAATTACTTTTTTTGATAGTATTAATTAAAAATTTTGTTTAATTGTTTTCTTATCTTACTTCATTATATTTCATTTAATTAGTATTTTTTCCATCTTATTTCGCGTTTTACTTTTTTAGTTTTTTATAACTTTTTTTTTTGGTTTACAAGTAGATTTTTGTTTCTATTCATGCTTTTTTTTCCTCCAGCTTGCTTAGCGTTTGCACACTCTTGGCACACTAACTATTTAGGAATATTTATATTCCAGACCTAAACTTATTACAATATACTTACTATCTTAATGTATTTTTTATATATAATAAAAACTTAACAAAATTATATTATTTATTAAACACTAATTATTTAGAAACATTTATATGCCAGACTTGAGATTATTACATTATACTTACTATTTTCATATTTTGTAGGTCAGACAAAAAGTGACACGCAAAAGAACGTTCTACTACTTGGAACAAGTGTTGCTGAAATACAACATGCATGCAAACACCACTAAAATCAGCAAGCAATCTAGTTAGTTTTCAAGAAAATAAATATACTCTAAATATTAAATTAAAGTACTAAACTAATATGCCAACACCACTAAAATCAGCAAGCAATCTAGTTAGTTTCAGGAAAATAAATATACATTCAATAGTAAGATATTACTTAATTTTAACATTTGAAAATTTAGCATAATTTATTGCTTAATGTTAAATAATGCTTTGCCTGAATTTTTTTTAATGATCAAAGATAAAATCTGTACTGGTTTTTAGTTTTGTTTGTAAGAAAATATATATACACTTGTGTACTTAATTAAAGTATTCTAAAATTAAGAGCTTAATGTTAAAGAATACTTTATAAATTATTTAGTGATTTATATAAGATATAACTATTTTCCAACTATTACATACTACTTTAATATGCAAACAATTTTTTATTTGAAGAAAAAGAATCAATTTTAAAAATATTTCTACTTTAGAATTCTTAAATAAAACATTTCAAAGTTCAATAAAGTTTTATGAATGTAAACATCCACTTTTTCATTTGAAATTTTACAGTTATACTGAATTATATTTTATCTTATAATGTTCTCATTATTTAGATTTATGAAACAATTTATTTTTCAAACTCTATTATAAAAAATACTGAGATGGATTCGATTCCTTTTTAGTAAACCATTTTGTTAGCGATATACTTATTATTTTATTTCAAATAATAAATTTTAGACGGACTCGATTTCTTCTATTCTCTGGACCAAGACGCCGTGAAATTGAAGAATTTCCTCATGAAAATTTTACCATGCAGGTATTTAATTTAACATTAAAAGTAAGACACATTTTACAAACTTATTCAAAACGTGTTAAACTTTATTAGTGGAAAGACTTGATTTTAAACTTAAATGTATTTGAGCGTTGTTCTTAATTTAAGAAAAAATAGTTTGATAAAAAATTCTGCCATGCAATTAAGAATAATAACTTGTTTTAGTTAAGAAAGTCTATAAAATCAATAACAACAGCTTTAAAAATGTATACGAAATATTTCCAATTTTTTGATAACAAATTTGTAACCATGTTTTGTTTGACACTTGTAATTGGTAGGATATTGAATCTTAATTTAAAAAAAATCTGTAATCTATTGATAAATAGTTGGAAGGATTTTTTTTTTAAATTGTTAGACTAAAGTTGAAAATATTTTTTATGAAGCAAATGTATAATAATAATAACATTGAAAAAATAAGAGTCTGAACTTTGAACTTTGAAAGTTTAGATGTATAAAGTATCATTTGTATTGTAATAATATCTTTTATTTTTTACTTAACCCATCAATTAGTAAATTTAAAATCAGTATTAAACATTTATTAAAAGTTAATTGTATTTATATGTACTAACCAACAAAATTTTATTTTTTCAGATTTCAATATTTGACACTATTATGATATTAATTTTATTTATATATACAATTTTTTTTTATATTTTCAGATATTTCGATTCAAAGAAGCTAATATCTCACGACACCCACAACGCGACTTACAATTTCAAAATTTCCTACTCCGTAGAACTTCCGCAAGTTTGCAAGGTGATTTAACGTTTATTATTTTTTATTCACACATTTATAATTACAATTTCAAAATTTCCTACTCCGTAGAACTTGGGCAAGTTTGCAAGGTGATTTAACGTTTATTATTTTTTATTCACACATTTATAATTACAATTTCAAAATTTCCTACTCCGTAGAACTTGGGCAAGTTTGCAAGGTGATTTAACGTTTTATTATTTTTTATTCACACATTTATAATTACAATTTCAAAATTTCCTACTCCGTAGAACTTGGGCAAGTTTGCAAGGTGATTTAACGTTTTATTATTTTTTATTCACACATTTATACTTACAATTTCAAAATTTCGTACTCCGTAGAACTTGGGCAAGTTTGCAAGGTGATTTAACGTTTATTATTTTTTATTCACACATTTATAAATACAATTTCAAAATTTCCTACTCCGTAGAACTTGGGCAAGTTTGCAAGGTGATTTAACGTTTTATTATTTTTTATTCACACATTTATAATTACAATTTCAAAATTTCCTACTCCGTAGAACTTGGGCAAGTTTGCAAGGTGATTTAACGTTTTATTATTTTTTATTTACACATTTATAATTACAATTTCAAAATTTCCTACTCCGTAGAACTTGGGCAAGTTTGCAAGGTGATTTAACGTTTTATTATTTTTTATTCACACATTTATAATTACAATTTCAAAATTTCCTACTCCGTAGAACTTGGGCAAGTTTGCAAGGTGATTTAACGTTTATTATTTTTTATTCACACATTTATAATTACAATTTCAAAATTTCCTACTCCGTAGAACTTGGGCAAGTTTGCAAGGTGATTTAACGTTTTATTATTTTTTATTCACACATTTATACTTACAATTTCAAAATTTCCTACTCCGTAGAACTTGGGCAAGTTTGCAAGGTGATTTAACGTTTTATTATTTTTTATTCACACATTTATAATTACAATTTCAAAATTTCCTACTCCGTAGAACTTCCGCAAGTTTGCAAGGTGATTTAACGTTTTATTATTTTTTATTCACACATTTATACTTACAATTTCAAAATTTCCTACTCCGTAGAACTTGGGCAAGTTTGCAAGGTGATTTAACGTTTTATTATTTTTTATTTACACATTTATAATTACAATTTCAAAATTTCGTACTCCGTAGAACTTGGGCAAGTTTGCAAGGTGATTTAACGTTTTATTATTTTTTATTCACACATTTATAATTACAATTTCAAAATTTCCTACTCCGTAGAACTTGGGCAAGTTTGCAAGGTGATTTAACGTTTTATTATTTTTTATTCACACATTTATAATTACAATTTCAAAATTTCCTACTCCGTAGAACTTGGGCAAATTTGCAAGGTGATTTAACGTTTTTATTATTTTTTATTCACACATTTATAAATACAATTTCAAAATTTCCTACTCCGTAGAACTTGGGCAAGTTTGCAAGGTGATTTAACGTTTTATTATTTTTTATTCACACATTTATAATTACAATTTCAAAATTTCGTACTCTGTAGAACTTCCTCAAGTTTGCAAGGTGATCTAATGTTTTTATTAATTTTTATTTACATGTTTATAATTACAACTTCAAAATTTCGTATTCCGTAGAACTTCCACAAATTTGCAAGGTGATTTAATGTTTTTATTATTATTTTATTTACACATTTATAATTACAATTTCAAAATTTCCTACTCCGTAGAACTTGGGCAAGTTTGCAAGGTGATTTAACGTTTTATTATTTTTTATTCACACATTTATAAATACAATTTCAAAATTTCCTACTCCGTAGAACTTGGGCAAGTTTGCAAGGTGATTTAACGTTTTATTATTTTTTATTCACACATTTATAATTACAATTTCAAAATTTCCTACTCCGTAGAACTTGGGCAAGTTTGCAAGGTGATTTAACGTTTATTATTTTTTATTCACACATTTATAATTACAATTTCAAAATTTCCTACTCCGTAGAACTTGGGCAAGTTTGCAAGGTGATTTAACGTTTTATTATTTTTTATTCACACATTTATACTTACAATTTCAAAATTTCCTACTCCGTAGAACTTGGGCAAGTTTGCAAGGTGATTTAACGTTTTTATTATTTTTTATTCACACATTTATAAATACAATTTCAAAATTTCCTACTCCGTAGAACTTGGGCATGTTTGCAAGGTGATTTAACGTTTTATTATTTTTTATTCACACATTTATAATTACAATTTCAAAATTTCCTACTCCGTAGAACTTGGGCATGTTTGCAAGGTGATTTAACGTTTTATTATTTTTTATTCACACATTTATAATTACAATTTCAAAATTTCCTACTCCGTAGAACTTGGGCAAGTTTGCAAGGTGATTTAACGTTTTTATTATTTTTTATTCACACATTTATAAATACAATTTCAAAATTTCCTACTCCGTAGAACTTGGGCAAGTTTGCAAGGTGATTTAACGTTTTATTATTTTTTATTTACACATTTATAATTACAATTTCAAAATTTCCTACTCCGTAGAACTTGGGCAAGTTTGCAAGGTGATTTAACGTTTTATTATTTTTTATTCACACATTTATAATTACAATTTCAAAATTTCCTACTCCGTAGAACTTGGGCAAGTTTGCAAGGTGATTTAACGTTTTATTATTTTTTATTCACACATTTATACTTACAATTTCAAAATTTCGTACTCCGTAGAACTTAAGCAAGTTTGCAAGGTGATTTAACGTTTTATTATTTTTTATTCACACATTTATAATTACAATTTCAAAATTTCGTACTCTGTAGAACTTCCGCAAGTTTGCAAGGTGATTTAATATTTTATTATTTTTTATTCACACATTTATACTTACAATTTCAAAATTTCGTACTCCGTAGAACTTGGGCAAGTTTGCAAGGTGATTTAACGTTTTATTATTTTTTATTCACACATTTATAATTACAATTTCAAAATTTCGTACTCTGTAGAACTTCCGCAAGTTTGCAAGGTGATTTAATATTTTATTATTTTTTATTCACACATTTATAATTACAATATCAAAATTTCCTACTCCGTAGAACTTGGGCAAGTTTGCAAGGTGATTTAACGTTTTATTATTTTTTATTCACACATTTATAATTACAATTTCAAAATTTCCTACTCCGTAGAACTTGGGCATGTTTGCAAGGTGATTTAACGTTTTATTATTTTTTATTCACACATTTATAATTACAATTTCAAAATTTCCTACTCCGTAGAACTTGGGCAAGTTTGCAAGGTGATTTAACGTTTATTATTTTTTATTCACACATTTATAATTACAATTTCAAAATTTCGTACTCTGTAGAACTTCCGCAAGTTTGCAAGGTGATTTAATATTTTATTATTTTTTATTCACACATTTATACTTACAATTTCAAAATTTCGTACTCCGTAGAACTTGGGCAAGTTTGCAAGGTGATTTAACGTTTTATTATTTTTTATTCACACATTTATAATTACAATTTCAAAATTTCGTACTCTGTAGAACTTCCGCAAGTTTGCAAGGTGATTTAATATTTTATTATTTTTTATTCACACATTTATAATTACAATATCAAAATTTCCTACTCCGTAGAACTTGGGCAAGTTTGCAAGGTGATTTAACGTTTTATTATTTTTTATTCACACATTTATAATTACAATTTCAAAATTTCCTACTCCGTAGAACTTGGGCAAGTTTGCAAGGTGATTTAACGTTTTATTATTTTTTATTCACACATTTATAATTACAATTTCAAAATTTCCTACTCCGTAGAACTTGGGCAAGTTTGCAAGGTGATTTAACGTTTTATTATTTTTTATTCACACATTTATAAATACAATTTCAAAATTTCCTACTCCGTAGAACTTGGGCAAGTTTGCAAGGTGATTTAACGTTTTATTATTTTTTATTCACACATTTATAATTACAATTTCAAAATTTCCTACTCCGTAGAACTTGGGCAAGTTTGCAAGGTGATTTAACGTTTATTATTTTTTATTCACACATTTATAATTACAATTTCAAAATTTCCTACTCCGTAGAACTTCCGCAAGTTTGCAAGGTGATTTAACGTTTTATTATTTTTTATTTACACATTTATAATTACAATTTCAAAATTTCCTACTCCGTAGAACTTGGGCAAGTTTGCAAGGTGATTTAACGTTTATTATTTTTTATTCACACATTTATAAATACAATTTCAAAATTTCCTACTCCGTAGAACTTGGGCAAGTTTGCAAGGTGATTTAACGTTTTATTATTTTTTATTTACACATTTATAATTACAATTTCAAAATTTCCTACTCCGTAGAACTTCCGCAAGTTTGCAAGGTGATTTAACGTTTTATTATTTTTTATTTACACATTTATAATTACAATTTCAAAATTTCCTACTCCGTAGAACTTGGGCAAGTTTGCAAGGTGATTTAACGTTTTATTATTTTTTATTCACACATTTATAAATACAATTTCAAAATTTCCTACTCCGTAGAACTTGGGCAAGTTTGCAAGGTGATTTAACGTTTTATTATTTTTTATTCACACATTTATAATTACAATTTCAAAATTTCCTACTCCGTAGAACTTGGGCAAGTTTGCAAGGTGATTTAACGTTTTATTATTTTTTATTCACACATTTATACTTACAATTTCAAAATTTCGTACTCCGTAGAACTTGGGCAAGTTTGCAAGGTGATTTAACGTTTTATTATTTTTTATTCACACATTTATAATTACAATTTCAAAATTTCGTACTCCGTAGAACTTGGGCAAGTTTGCAAGGTGATTTAACGTTTTATTATTTTTTATTCACACATTTATAATTACAATTTCAAAATTTCCTACTCCGTAGAACTTGGGCAAGTTTGCAAGGTGATTTAACGTTTATTATTTTTTATTCACACATTTATAAATACAATTTCAAAATTTCCTACTCCGTAGAACTTGGGCAAGTTTGCAAGGTGATTTAACGTTTTATTATTTTTTATTCACACATTTATAAATACAATTTCAAAATTTCCTACTCCGTAGAACTTGGGCAAGTTTGCAAGGTGATTTAACGTTTATTATTTTTTATTCACACATTTATAAATACAATTTCAAAATTTCCTACTCCGTAGAACTTGGGCAAGTTTGCAAGGTGATTTAACGTTTATTATTTTTTATTCACACATTTATAATTACAATTTCAAAATTTCCTACTCCGTAGAACTTCCGCAAGTTTGCAAGGTGATTTAACGTTTTATTATTTTTTATTTACACATTTATAATTACAATTTCAAAATTTCGTACTCCGTAGAACTTGGGCAAGTTTGCAAGGTGATTTAACGTTTTATTATTTTTTATTCACACATTTATAAATACAATTTCAAAATTTCCTACTCCGTAGAACTTGGGCAAGTTTGCAAGGTGATTTAACGTTTTATTATTTTTTATTTACACAATTATAATTACAATTTCAAAATTTCCTACTCCGTAGAACTTGGGCAAGTTTGCAAGGTGATTTAACGTTTTATTATTTTTTATTCACACATTTATACTTACAATTTCAAAATTTCGTACTCCGTAGAACTTGGGCAAGTTTGCAAGGTGATTTAACGTTTTATTATTTTTTATTTACACATTTATAATTACAATTTCAAAATTTCCTACTCCGTAGAACTTCCGCAAGTTTGCAAGGTGATTTAACGTTTTATTATTTTTTATTTACACATTTATAATTACAATTTCAAAATTTCCTACTCCGTAGAACTTGGGCAAGTTTGCAAGGTGATTTAACGTTTTATTATTTTTTATTCACACATTTATAAATACAATTTCAAAATTTCCTACTCCGTAGAACTTGGGCAAGTTTGCAAGGTGATTTAACGTTTTATTATTTTTTATTCACACATTTATAATTACAATTTCAAAATTTCCTACTCCGTAGAACTTGGGCAAGTTTGCAAGGTGATTTAACGTTTTATTATTTTTTATTCACACATTTATACTTACAATTTCAAAATTTCCTACTCCGTAGAACTTGGGCAAGTTTGCAAGGTGATTTAACGTTTTATTATTTTTTATTCACACATTTATAATTACAATTTCAAAATTTCCTACTCCGTAGAACTTCCGCAAGTTTGCAAGGTGATTTAACGTTTATTATTTTTTATTCACATATTTATAAATACAATTTCAAAATTTCCTACTCCGTAGAACTTGGGCAAGTTTGCAAGGTGATTTAACGTTTTATTATTTTTTATTCACACATTTATAATTACAATTTCAAAATTTCCTACTCCGTAGAACTTGGGCAAGTTTGCAAGGTGATTTAACGTTTTATTATTTTTTATTCACACATTTATAATTACAATTTCAAAATTTCCTACTCCGTAGAACTTGGGCAAGTTTGCAAGGTGATTTAACGTTTTATTATTTTTTATTCACACATTTATAATTACAATTTCAAAATTTCCTACTCCGTAGAACTTGGGCAAGTTTGCAAGGTGATTTAACGTTTATTATTTTTTATTCACACATTTATAATTACAATTTCAAAATTTCCTACTCCGTAGAACTTGGGCAAGTTTGCAAGGTGATTTAACGTTTATTATTTTTTATTCACACATTTATAATTACAATTTCAAATTTTCGTACTCCGTAGAACTTGGGCAAGTTTGCAAGGTGATTTAACGTTTATTATTTTTTATTCACACATTTATAATTACAATTTCAAAATTTCCTACTCCGTAGAACTTGGGCAAGTTTGCAAGGTGATTTAACGTTTTATTATTTTTTATTCACACATTTATAATTACAATTTCAAAATTTCCTACTCCGTAGAACTTGGGCAAGTTTGCAAGGTGATTTAACGTTTATTATTTTTTATTCACACATTTATAATTACAATTTCAAAATTTCCTACTCCGTAGAACTTGGGCAAGTTTGCAAGGTGATTTAACGTTTATTATTTTTTATTCACACATTTATAATTACAATTTCAAAATTTCGTACTCCGTAGAACTTGGGCAAGTTTGCAAGGTGATTTAACGTTTATTATTTTTTATTCACACATTTATAATTACAATTTCAAAATTTCCTACTCCGTAGAACTTGGGCAAGTTTGCAAGGTGATTTAATATTTTATTATTTTTTATTCACACATTTATACTTACAATTTCAAAATTTCCTACTCCGTAGAACTTGGGCAAGTTTGCAAGGTGATTTAACGTTTTTATTATTTTTTATTTACATATTTATAATTACAATTTCAAAATTTCCTACTCCGTAGAACTTGGGCAAGTTTGCAAGGTGATTTAACGTTTTATTATTTTTTATTCACACATTTATAATTACAATTTCAAAATTTCCTACTCCGTAGAACTTGGGCAAGTTTGCAAGGTGATTTAACGTTTTATTATTTTTTATTCACACATTTATAATTACAATTTCAAAATTTCCTACTCCGTAGAACTTGGGCAAGTTTGCAAGGTGATTTAACGTTTTATTATTTTTTATTCACACATTTACACTTACAATTTCAAAATTTCCTACTCCGTAGAACTTGGGCAAGTTTGCAAGGTGATTTAACGTTTTTATTATTTTTTATTTACATATTTATAATTACAATTTCAAAATTTCCTACTCCGTAGAACTTCCGCAAGTTTGCAAGGTGATTTAATATTTTATTATTTTTTATTTACACATTTATAATTACAATTTCAAAATTTCGTACTCTGTAGAACTTCCTCAAGTTTGCAAGGTGATCTAATGTTTTTATTAATTTTTATTTACATGTTTATAATTACAACTTCAAAATTTCGTATTCCGTAGAACTTCCACAAATTTGCAAGGTGATTTAATGTTTTTATTATTATTTTATTTACATGTTTATAATTACAATTACAAAGTTTCGTATTCCGTAGAACTTCCTCAAGTTTGCTCGGTGATTTAAATTGTTTGAATCATTTTTATGTACATGGTGAAATTTTTAAATACTTTACTTAGTTTTACTAAAAGAAAGTTATTAATTTAATAATGTTTCATGTTTTTGTTGATTTCTGTTAATCGTTTAAATATTATAAGTTAAATACCAAGTCACATTGTAAAACATCCTGTTATTTTTAATGTTATTATTATTTTTAAAATTGTTAACTATATATGTTTTAGAAATCAAGATGTTGGAAAAAAGGTAGTCTGCCTCTTTTGATTTAAAAAACTTAACAGTTTTTGAATTCTATTTAAATAAGAACTGATAATGTTTATTTAATAAACGAAAAATCTTTTCAAAGTGTGTTGTAAAAGACGGAGATAGTTTTTTTAATGGTTTTTAACAATTTTTAATTTTTACTTAATATTTTCCAGGATGACATCGTTGTTCTACCGCGCAAACTCGCCAACCAGCTCGGAAATTTCGGTCAACTGGCAATTTGCTTGAGGGTCACCAGTAATATTCATTTGATCGATTTCAACACTTTACAAAGTTAGTTTGAGTTACTTTTTATATTTTGTTGCAGGGTAACTAACGTAATATTCATCTGATTTGTTTAATACTTTATATATATTCAGTTGATAGAGAATATTGCTCGTTGTTTTTATAATCCTAGATTTTTATATAATAATTTTTTTTATCTTAAAAATTGCAGTTTTTATAAGTGATTAGTATAAATTTATTGGTCATTGCAACTTCACCCTGTATTTTTTTTGAAAATCAACATAGCATGTATTTACTTCTTTGTTATTAAATTATTTTTATTCAGATACAATCTGAGCATTTAGTACTATCAAGTGTTCTGTTTTACAATTAGTACCTAATCAAATACTTTTAATAAAGTTTTATTTAGTTTTTCATGCTAAAATGTCAATCAATTTTATATTTCGAGGTTGAATTTTATGAGTAAGATTAAAGTTCTTTTGAAACCATCAATACTTAAGCTTTTTTATGTGATTTTTTAAAAACAAAAAGTTTTTTCTTTATATAAAAATAAAACTTACAAACTAAATTATCCTTAAGTTTAAATCTGTTTTTAAAAAAAGTTCAAAAATATTAGCTAAAAAAACACTTAAGTTTATAATTTAACTACCATTGTTATATTTATTATTAGAATGATAAAAGCATTATAATTAAAAACCACTTTCTCTAAAAACAAATCTAGACGATTAAATAAAAAAACTATTACTAATGTATTCTAAATTTTTTATTTTTTTTAAATTTCAAAGTTTATTAGTTTTTTATAATTGTCCTTAGACTTAAACACAATATCTATTATTAACAATAGTTACTTACAATTATATACAATAGTATACTTTGTTATATCTTTATTAGCATTTATTAACTGTTTTCTGACAAACCTTTACTGTTTACTACAAGAAAAATAAATTTGAAATTTTGAAAATCTCAGTAAGCATCAAAAGCGCAATCACTTCTCATAAAATTCAATACATTAAAATGAACACATGCATTGGCACCACCTACCCTGGTGACTGATATTGGCAAAGTATAAATTAAAAATGCACAATTCTTAAATTTAGTTCAATTTCACACAAAGTAACGTCGGGGCCACATTATAAATGCTATCAAGTTATTATACAAAAAAAAGAATAATAGTGAAACTAATACTTGATGAAAAATACTTACTGGTTGTTATACATAGTTGAAAAAAAGTTTTTTAGTTATTTTTTGATTTTACAGCAACATTGGGGCCACACGATAAATACTGGCACATTATTATACAAAATTGGAAACATTTTAATAAAGTTTTTTTTTTACAACAGTAGAAATAATACCTAGGAAAAAAATAACTTTTTTTTACATATTACAATATATTTTAATAGTAACATCAGTACCAAATGAAAAATATTTAATTATTTTATAATAAAACTAAAAAAATTACAATTAAATTTCTCAACAGTAACGTCAGTACCAAGCGACAAGTACTGGCATATCGGCAAGGAGAGGCCCACGTTCAGCGCGATTTGTGAAACTAAATCACTGAGCCATTTCACTGTCATGGAAATCGACCCAATCAGAAGGCAGCCTCACAAACTCGGGAAGGGCATGATCTCAAAAAAGGTTTGTGAAATATTTATGTGTCTTGTCGAAAAACCTGAAATTTGACAGTTTAGGCTAAAAAACCTGGAATTTTGAACAAAATTATTAAAAAACCTGGAAAATCTTGAATTATAAACATGTTTAACATGTTAACTAGTAAGATTTCGATTTGACACAAAAATCTATCATATAGATCATTTTTTTTATTAAAAAACACATCTAAAGTAGCTTTACATTATCTTTTAAATGTTGTTATACTATATAAGATAGTTTTTACCTGAAACTTAATTTTAAACTAAACATAGACCGTAAAACGTGCACTTTAAAAAATATGGAGGAAATTTTAAAAACCTTGAGAAAATTTGCCAAAAACCAGTGGCAACCCCGCCTTGAACTTAAGTAATTTTGAAAAAACCGTGGCAGAAACTAACATTTTGTTTGAAATTATCATTTTAAACAGCACATATTAGCGGACTGCTAGGTATCTTTATTCCTTGTATAGGTTTTTAATCTGTATCTTCTGTCATTACTATCATACTATTATTTCAACCAACAGACTTGCATCAGCTGACTGCAATGTGATCAACTAATAATAACATTTTTATCACACTATTAACTTAATATCCACGAAACATAACTTTTCTACCAAATTATGACATGTTTGTTTAAGATTTTATATCCAACAGCACGTGTTAGCGGACTGCTACGTGGTCAGGACCAGCGAACTGGGCATGACTGACGAGTACATCCACTGCAGAACCCACTTGGGTCACCTGTTGAACGAAGGGGACTCGGTGTTGGGGCTGGACGTTGCCAACAGCAACATAAACAACCCCGAAATGGACAATTTGAAGGGGGTGCTTCCGGACGTTGTGAGTTTCGAATGAAATATATTTTTGGTTGGACTAGTTTTGTTTTATTAAAAAAATCAAATCTAGCTTTATCACGGTAGCTATATTTTACGATAAATAATTTAATTTTTTTGTTAATATGAAGTAAAAATTGACTTTTTGTGAGATACCTTATAAATTTTGTAAGGTTTTAGCCTTGTTTTTTTTAACAATTTTCCTTAAGACCTTTAAAAACTTGGAATATTTAAAAATTTTTAAACCACAGTAAATACATCTCAGTAAATAGAAGTCAAGAATTTAGAAAATTTTACCCATTAGTAAAAAGTAAAGAAAGTATTCAATATTTTATAACCGAACAGATATCAGTTAAAAAAAGTCTAATTTTTTGTTTTCTAACAGATCCTAGTTAAAAAGTATTTAATTTTTGTATCCAAACAGATCCTAGTGAAAAAAGTGTACGACAAGCAACGCAGGAAGCGCACTCGTAAGTGGAAGCTGAAGAGAATGGCCAATGAGGAGGATACCGCTTCAGTTGCCACCGATGGCAACAACGAAGGCATGAACAGGTGAGATTACCTAAGCGGTAAAATATCAAATTTTCTATATAACAACTGAGTTAATTTTTGTTTATTGTTTGACTTAAGCTTCATTTTGTTCTACCAAAAACAATAAACTCACTATTGCTTTCTGCTCTTTATTTATTGTATTGAGCGAAGTAATTTTTGGTTTAAGTAAAGTAATAAGAATTATCTAATTAGAGATTTATTATTAGGTTTTACCTGCCTGTTGTATATGATCACAGTATGTTAATAAATGCGTTGTAGTATCACAAGAAACACTTATGATATGTTTCTAAAAGTGACTTTAATTAAAAAAATAAACATTAAAAACCAAAAGCTAAAGATCAAATGAGTCTTAAGATATTTTTGACACCAAATTCATGTTTTCAAATTTGCAAGCATTTACAAACGATGCTAATTTAAAATAAACTCTAAATACTCTATACTTAACTTTAGTCTGACAAAACTACAAATATCTTATATATTCTCTTAATAAATTAAGTCATATTTCTACAGCATTAGCTTTGAGAGTTAGATTCGATCACCTAAAAATATTTTTTGACATATAAAAATTTATTACTTACACAACTTTTAACCATTATTTAAACTCGCCACAGGTTCATTGAAGACATTGAAGAAGACGAAGAAATGAGAAAGCACATCAACATCTACGCAAATGAAGGTTTGTAAACAATAATTAAACAATATAAATAAACAAAATTTAAATTTGATAACTAGAAAGTATTTGCACCACAAGACAAACTAGATGTGGTATGTTGATACAAGTATTAAGTTAAAAATGTAAGGTCAGGAACACATAATTAAGGAAGTTACTGATCTAAAAATTGATAATAAACATCTACTCATATAAAGTCTGTATGACATCATAATGTTTATATTTAATTGTAAATAAATAACTTAAAAAAAAATAACCTAATAAGGATGACAGGTTGCTAGGAAACTAAAAAAATATCTGTATTGTTTCGTTTTTTATATTTTGAAAAAATAACCGCATTAAATAGATAGATTATTTTTATTATTATTCTATACAAACACAGATGCTGACCATACTCAAGTTGAAACGGACTTGCCTCAAATACCGCTCGAAGAAATGATTCAAAACATGGATGGCATGAACATGGATGTTGAAATGCAGGATGAAAACCAAGAGAATACCATGCAGGAAGAGTAATAAAAGTAGATACAAGGTTGCCAAAAAAAATCCTAAGAATCCTGGAAGTAACTTGAATTTTGGACGAAAGTCATTCAAAAACCAGGAAGAAACTTAGAAACTTGGATAAAACTTTTAAGAAACTTTTGGCAACCCTGTAAATAGGTTAATTAGTATATAGTTTAATTTGCAATCTATATTGATAATTTTAATGTAAAAGTTTAGAATAATTTTAGTTTCAACACTACATAATGTTATTGGTTATTTATAAGTTTTAAAATAAATTTTAGAATGTTCAGTATTTTAACTTGCTCTTATTGATAACATTTTTATACACTTTAAAGTTTTACAGTAACAAACGGTTTTAAATTTTTATCAATTTTGAATGTGTTTAATTGCTGTTCTAAATCTACAAGTTAAAATGTACCCGTTTATAACTTAGAAGTAATATTATTACTAGGATTATTGTTTTTGGTGTATATAATTTTATTAGAAAATTGTAAGTAAAGTTGTGTATAATAAAGTTTTGAAAGAATTAGTTTTTTTTTATAGCTTTTTTTTTAAGTTATATAAACTAGTTTGTTATTCTATTGTTTAATTTTTTTT
>NW_028140276.1:0-31109 GCF_965202585.1 Thalia democratica | reverse complement strand
TTAATGGATTTAAAAAAACACAGCTTTTTAGAGCTAGAAATTATAGAGTTGTAAATTAATATTATTAAGAACATTATTCCTATAATTAATTAATAATGTAATAATGTTTAGAATTTAAAATAAAACCAGGGGGTGAACACTAAAAAATTTTTGAAAGCATTGATGTTGTTGTTAACACAGTTATATTATGATGACATAGAATAAATTGGCTTTTTGTAAAAAATATTTCTTAAGCGAAAGATAGAATGAGGGTTAGATTTAAGATGCAAAAATTAAAAAAAAACAGTTGAGAAATAACTAAAAATAGTATAATCTACTAATAATCTAACTCAAAAAAATTATAACAATTTTAAAATTATAAAAAAAAAAAATTAAAACTGGAAATGGGTATGTTATAAAGCATGCACAAGTTATTTAATATCTTAATAAAATATAATATACTAATAAACTGACTTAAAAAAATAAATATATATAACAATTTAAGACTGAAAATGGGAATACTGTTGTAATGCATATGCAAATAATCTAATATCTTTAAAAAATTTATACCTATGTGGGCTATAATCTATAAATATTCATTTAAGTAACGCAGGTATTAGATTATCAGTTCGTTTCTCTTGTTCAAGGTTTTTATTTTATCTGCTAGAGCTATATGGAGTTTTTCTAGGTTACATAAAGTGCACATGTTAGTATGGTTTGTGTTAGGTTTTACTGATTCTACTGTTTTCCATTCAATTGAGTATTTTATATGGTTACTGTTTAGATCCCATAGGTGATTTTCAATTTAAGTACAATTTTTAGGTTTGCTTTTAAAAGGTTTGGGGAAAGAGGCTTTGTGTTTATTATATCTAGACTTGAATGTTCTTTTGGTTGAACCAATGTGAATTTTGTGGTCATTTACGGATGTGGAAACCTTAGCTTGATATATGACGTTATTTAGGCAACACTTGTTATCCACGGGGCAGTTTGTTTTTGATCTACAATTATAAAGTTTTTCGCTTTTATCTGTTCTTTTCATAAGTTTTTTGTTGTGTGAATTTATAACGGCAATAATATTTGGTGTGCAGCAGTATGATATTTTTACACTATTTCTGTTAATTATTTTGTGGTAGATGCTGTCTTTTTTAAAATGCTTATCTATTAATTCCAGGAAAAGCTTGGGTCTGTACAGATTTACAAAGGGGGGGGGGGGTTGAAATAAAAGCAGCTTCTACTTCTATGTTTTAATATTATTTGTACTATTAATTTGTTTGTAGGTTAAATTATATTTAAAATTACTTAAGTTTAATGCATTTTGGTATAAGCCTTTCATGTTATTGAAAGCTTCTTCATTTTTAGATAACTTGCATAATCTCTTTTCAATCATTTTTGGTATATTGTTACGTATATTTTTAGGACAGTTGGAATTGTTGTTGATGTAGCTAGTTTTGGAATTACGGTAGGGACTGTAGGTGTTTAGAGATAGGTCCAGGGAGACGTCAAAAAATTTTGTGCTAGTGTTGCCGATGTCAATTGTGATTTCAAAGCCTATTAAATTTGAATAAAACCCATATACGTATTTTTTTCATTTTTTATAACATATATTGTTTTTTGAGTTATGTCCCTTTAATTTTTCTTTAAGAATTTGAGTTGTCGGAATTTGTAACCTAATTTAGGAAGCATAAATTACTTAAAAAGCTGTAGTACAAGTATAGAATGAATTTTCGAAAGAATTACTGCAATGAAATGATCGTTTAACGTACACTAATTAACTAATATTTATTTAAAACTAAAATAAAAGTACGCTTAAATATTTTTGTGAAAAATCTAAAAGTTTTTTTTTATTGCAAGTAATAAGTAAGGTAAAATCTGTCCCGTGCTAAAATTTATACTTGGCGATCCAGATCTAGTTTAGATATTTTCAATCTTAATCTAATTTGTTTTTTCTCCCTTACTTGTTTATTTTAGTATCAGTTTGAAAATCACTGCTACATACATATTTTAGATTAATTTCTATATGTTTTTTAAATTATTTTTATTGAAATAAATAAAATAAAACCTTTTTAAACTTAAACTTTAAAAAATCCTAAATTAAATTTGGTACAAAGATTGTTTAAAAAATAATAATAAAAGAGTTTAACAACCTTGTCAAGGAATAAAGAAAATAATGAAATATCTTTCCTGTTGCTTTGTTTTCTGGCTGTTATGTAAATTGTAGATGTGATTGAAACTGTAAAAATAACATCTTATGTTTTAGCTTCAATGTTGCGTCTAATGCATTTTTTGACATAAAAGTCAATTGTCGTATTTGTTGTAGTTTAAATATAACTTTACAGACGCACAAAGTTTTATTGTAAATTATATTTTGGTAGTTTAAATAAGTGTTTCACAGATTGTTTCATAACTTAGCTACAGTTTTTAATTATTTAAAATTTTTGATTATCAAATATTAATTTAGTTAGACTACAGTCAACAATTTTAGACACAATTTAATTTTGGTTTGTATAAGTTAAAGCTTTAAAAATATGATATCTAAAAAATAATTACTAACTAACGTAAATTTTATACTTCTAAGACAGACAGACAGTCTATTGTGACTCGCGAGCCAATTTTCATGAAAAAAATATCTTGCGGGCCGTACTATTAAAATAGAGTCTTAAAGGGCCGCACGTATTCTAAAATAATTGTAATAAAAACTATAAAAATAATGTTTTAAAGAAAAACTACAACAAAATAAGCAACAAAAAAGCGCTAGTAAAGAGTATTTATTGAACTAAGAGCCTTGTTTTACTTTTTATTACAAAACTTTTTATTATTGTCGTTTAAAAAAAGTAAATTTTAAGCGAAAAAGTACCTAGAGGTCCGCAGATTTTTTGTTTGAGGGCCTCCCTGTTCTAAAAGAATCAAAAATCTAATTAACATTTGACTTTAAATAGGTTCTAAACTTGAAAACTTTACTAATACACATTTAGTTTAATATAATATTATTTTAACTTTTTTATAAAGTATAAATTACAGAAAAATATCATACTTTAAACAAATTTTCAAAGTTTCAATTTGTTTAGATGTGACAGAAAATCTTTTTAATTTAAAATTTTACTTTTTTCTGGTTTTAAAACTACTAATACTGTCCTAAGTTTGTACTGCCGACCATAATTACTACATTTAAAAAATACATCTAACATGTTTAAAATAATTACAAGTACACATAGTGTATTTGTTTTATTTTAAAACGTCAGACTAAACTAGTTGTGTGGCGATGTGCTATTGTGATTGTCAGTTTTTTATAACTCAGGGTAGTCATACGTAGGACTATCTTTAAAATAATGTTAGTAGAATATTTAGTCTTTGTTCCTTTTTTTTTAGAACAAATCTCTGAAAATCTGTAGTTTATATTTCGTAATATACAAGTTCGGATCCACAAACTTTTTCTGTAGAAAACAATTTGTTGCATAGCATTTATTGGTAAACTGTTTAACAACATAGATAAATATTATAAATTCTAACACTTTGTTGCCTTTTTTTAATTTGCTCATTACAAATAGGATGTTTAATCACGTTCTAGAAGAAAAATGACAAAGTTTTGGAATCATAAAACTTTATTTTTTATGTTGCAGATTTTAGAGAAATTATGAAAATCATCTACTTTGCCATAATAGTTTTGTGTGCCGCAAAACTGCTAAACTCTAGTACCATCAATCAGAGGACAGGTTTGTTTTTATATTTTGTTATTATATTGTTACACAGATTTATGTACTTTTTAGTTTTAACTTTAAAGCCAATAGCTTAGCAATAATGAAATTCATTGATTTTTAGTAGGACAAACATGTTGACTTAAAAAGAAATTATGTTGTTGTTTAAAAGCTTTTTTTTTTCCAAAATTTTTATTCTTGTTATTTTAAATTATTATTCGATTTATTTATAGACTATATTATTTATTTGACAAAAAAGAGAAGTTTTTTTTATTCACCCATAGACAATTGTTTTGATATAAAAAAAAATATTTTTTTAGAATAATTTAAATCTAATATTTTGTTATTAAATCTGAGCTTTAACTTTAACTTTAATTTTTACAGCATTTAAAAAAATATTTGTAAGGTTTTGAATTTGACCTATTTTTACTTTATATATGTTTAGTCGCTGACAGCATATTCAAAAAAATGTTCAAAAACTTGGAAAATATGTATTAATATTTTTTACAGTTATTTTAGTCATTATGAGTATGATCGTTTACATCACTATATAATTTATTTTGTCAATCAATACCTTTGTAAAATAATTATTTTTAAGGTTTTATATCCGGACAAATTTTTAAAGCTTTAGATTTTTATAAATATACATAAAGAAAATTTCATTATTTTGAATTGTTATTTCCAATAATTTACATAGGTTTCAAGAAATTTTAAAGTTTTCACAACAACCAAAACTGATTTAAAAAAGAATTTCAAACAACTTTTATTTAAATACGAAAACTTAAAATTAAATTTTCCTTAACTTTAATAAAATTTTGTACAAATGTTTATATGTATAATATAAAATCATGTTATTTAACTTGATAAATCAAATCTTTCACACTGAGCCTACCTTAAGGGCTTTATTAATAAAAAGGTTTATTTCAAGATGTAAAACTTAAAGTACTCGAGTTTACTTATGCTAAATTTTAACTTTCATTTGTGTGTTTCGTTTTGTGCTTTATTTTGAACTTGTTTTGAAGCTGATGAGTGCATAAGCACGAAACTCGAGTCCTTTAAGTTTTACATCTTGAAATAAACCTTTATATATATTTATATATACATAAAATGTAACGTTAAAAGGCGTTAAATCCTGGAGATCCTGATAAGCTAAGCTGTAAATACATATGTACTGTAACTTTTTGAATCAATTTTATCCATAAAAAAATATATGTAGCTGTTCTGTGTAACAGAACAGTGAAGCAATTGTGTTTGAAAACTTAGTGCGTTTTAATAATAATATTGTTTAGTATTGATTATTATAAATACAGATATATAAGTATGTATAATAGAGGACATTTTTATACAGCTTTTTCATACATGAGGTATTACTATCTCATATAACTCTCGAAAAAGCTGTAAAAAACCGTAGTTTGTTGTATAATTAAATTTTCAGCTCTAAATTCACTTGTTGAGCATTGTTAATCGAATCTTTTTAAAACCTATGAAAATGTGCATATTTATGTGTGTTGTATAAGTTTTATCTTTAAAACCATTTTATATCATTTCAAAAGAAAAATGCCAACTAAACGGCTGTGTTCGCGGGGAATGCCAAATCGACCGGAGCAGCAATTCGGGATACAAGTGTTTGTGCCCTAAAGGGTACAGTGGAAATTTTTGTCAAATACGTCAGTTTTGTAAAGTTTTATTCTTTTAGATAAATGTTTTAAAAAGTTCAAATTACTCTTTAAATCAGTATAAAGTGTTAGTATTTAAAAGTAGAAAACAAATCTTTTTCGAAAAAATATGTTCAGAATATAAACATTTAGAATATATTTAAACTCATGTGTAGTAAGTGGCTGAAATAGCTTTTTGTTTTAAGTTTTTTACAAACCGTTAGTTTATTAGTTGTTACTAAACTTAAAAGACAATGTTAAAAATTTTAGCAGTTTTTTTTTATGTATTGTTAATTAAACTGCTTTAAGCTGTTAATATGCATAAATTTTCTTGTAATCACAGGTTGTTAATTATTCACATAATAGCTAAATGTATCTAAGATTAATGAGTTTACCAAATTGTCTTAGTTTTTAACTCTGGGTGTTTTTCTGGTAAACTTAAGTAGTATAATTACAAAAAGTGAAGAATGTAACTTTATATGAAATAACGTGTATAGTAGGTTAAACAAAGATTTTTTGTTTTGTAGATGACGACTGGCAATTGTGTGACGATTACGACGACGCCTGCTCTGCTCCCAAAAAGTTTTGCCATCGCCACAACGACTCCAAAGGTCATACCTGCACCACCGCTCAGACAAAAGGTAGTTTACAAATTAATCATTGTTTTCTAAACGACAAAATATACGCTAAAAAAGTTTGATCCTAGGACCTGGTGTACGAAAGAACCTTTTAGTTATCAAATCGTACACCAGAACAGTTTAATGTCATGTCCAGAAAAACTAAAGAACATTTTATTATGGTATGGATAACTTAACTTAGAATATAATTTTGTGCTTTTTTAATTGGTTTAGTTTTTAGTTTTCTGCTCAATCTAAAGGTAGCTAAAGAACTGAAGCATATTTTATAGCGGTAAAAATAACTTAATTTGAAATAAAAATTTCATGTTGTTTTGTACAGTTAAATTTTTGATTTACTTCTCAAACAATAAATATATAGTAAATTAAAGCATATTTTATTCTTTCCGAGATAACTTAACGTTTTTTCGTTTACGTTTTTTCTAAAATTTAATTTTTAGTTTACTGGTCTGAAAAAAGGTAGTTAATAAACTGAAGCATATTTCATTGCGGTATTGATAACATTTCACGAAATATAAAATTGATGGTTTTTTATGTAAAATTATAATTCTGTGAATCAGTTAGATTTATATTAATCTAATAAATCTAATATGACTATGCCCTGAAAATGAAACTTGAAACTTGTATAATCACAGGGTACCTTCAAAAATGCATGCTTGTTAAATTAAATAAAAACTCAAAATTTCTTTTATATGAACTTTCACTGTGCCCTTGAAGGCATATTTTTATATATTTCTACTTGAAACGTTGGTTAGCACTGAAAACTTTATTAAACAGGAAACTTCCAAGGCTGCTCGAACTGTGATAAAAATGCAGAGTGTGTTCAAATTAGTTACTTGAACGCACTTAACAAACAAGTGAGCAAACAAGTGTGCAGCAAGGTTGAAAAAGACCTCGCCAAACGTAAGTTGAACCGAAAATTCTGAACTGTAGTACTGTTTACAAGTTATATATGTATACGAATGTATGAAAACAAACAAACTAAAACTTTTAAAATATTTATTTCAAGTTTTAGAATTAAAAAAAAAGCTTTTAAATTGTCTTTATAGTTTTGAAAAATACTTATTTTCTAAGTTAAGAAATTAGCAGGTGTTCTAGTACTTGTTACAGTAAACAAGTTGTTTAAAGAAAAATCAAAGCTATTGAATATATTTATTTTTATGTAAAATATAATTATATTAGTTTAATATCCATAAAACTTGAATTCCTCGACTGTTGGTACCTAAACAAATAATTATTAAAAACTTTAACTCTAATGGTAGCTAAAAAAGCGATGTATTTTTTTAGACTTTAGTTGTAAAGTTGGGAATACTAAATGCCCAGCAGAAACTCATGATTGCGTCAGAAAGACCTACAACATTTATGTGTATCAAATTTCTGAGTTCACTTGCACTCCAAAAGCAGATGGGGTAACACAACGTTAGTGAAAAATATAAAATTACCTTTGATTAGAAATTAAAATAATATACTTTTTAATAAAAGTATAAAGTTTTGTGTTTTGAGACTGATACAGTTTTTTGTACAAAATAACTAATAACTATCAAATATTCTTTAAATTTAGTTTTATGTGCTATATACTTTATTGACAAACTAGAGTAACGTTAATTAAATACAACAATATTTTAAATTTAGTTTTTACTTATCGTATTTTACGATAAGTACAAACAAAAATGAGTATGGATAAAAAAAATCTAAAGCATTTAAACTTGTATTTGGTCATTTATCATAATTATTATTTTGTTTAGCTGGGGACCAGAACGAGAAAAAAGATCATAACGAAACGGGTCAACCTGCTGAGGGCCGAGATGGTAAGTTTAAGTTGTGAAATAATATAAGTGACGTCATGGTAAGCAGTGACGTAAGTACGCAGTGACGCGTGGTGAAGTCATGGTAACTAAAACTGCGTTGAATGCTTTTGATTTACACTTAAAAACTTTTAGTTGCTCCATAACTTCAGAAACAAAATTGAGCGTACAAGTTAGTATGTGAGCTTTTAAGACGGGTCGGTCTTTTTACGGGTACTATTTTAGGAGCACTATTTTATGGGTAGAATTGCTGCAATCAATTTTGTCCATAATTTAATGTGATTTCATTTAAATTATGGGTATTATTGAGATGTTGCTGCAATTAAGTTGCTGCAATTAAATGAAAAATAAAATAGTGTATAGGTCTATATAAATATTATGGATAGTTTTTGTAGTTAGATTTTATAAAAAAACAAATAAAAAATAACTAACATACAAATAAACTAGAAGTTTGATTTGTATTCACATTTATTTAAGTTATATTTTGTAAGCTAAAAAAGTATTGGCTAGACTTATTAAAAGATTATGGATAATTTCTCTATTTAAGATTTAATAAAACAAAATAAACAAAAACTTGTATACCCTTAAATTAATTATTTGATTTATAAGTTTTTTAAAACTTATATTCAGTAAATTTATAGTGGCTTGGTCTTATGTGTAATGTTTTATGGGCTCTATTTTATGTGTTGAATTGCTTCAATCAATTCTGCCCATAGTTTGATATGATTTTATTTAAACTTTGGGTAGTATTGAGATGTTGCTACAATTAAGTAAAAAAAACAGTGTTTAGGTCTTATATAAGTATAATGGATAGTTTGTGTAGTTAAAATTTTATAAACAAAAAGATAAAAAACTACTTAAATACAAATAAACTAAATATTTGATTTATGTGCATATTTATTTAAATTATATTTTGTAAGCTAACAAAAGTAGTGGCTAGACTTATTAAAAGATTATGGAAATTTTTTATTTAAGATTTAATAAAAAAAATTAACAAAAACTTGTATACACTTAAACCAATTGTTTGATTTAAAAGTTTATTTTTTAATTTATATTTAGTAAACTTATAGAAATAGTCGCATGGTCTTATGTGTACTATTTTAAGGGCACTATTTTATGTGTAGAGTTACTTCAATCAGTTCTGCCCATAATTTTGTGATTTCTTTTAAATTTAGCGTAGTATTGAGATGTTGCTGTAATTAAATGAAAAATAAAACAGTGTCTAGGACTTATATAAATATTACGGATAGTTTTTGTTGTTAAGATTTTCTAAACGAAAAAAAAACAACTTATATACAAATAAAGTTTAAGTTTTATTTATATGTACATTTATTTAAATTATTTTTTGTTAATATTCAATAATTGAAAATTTTGTTCAAATTATAAAATAGTGCCCTTAAAGTAGTACACACAAGGCCAAGCACTACTTCTTAAGTTTACTAAAAATAAGTTACATATGTACAATAATAAATCAAACAATTGATTTATGTGTGTTAAAATTAAACTTTTTAACTTTGTTTATAAAATCTTAAATACAAAAACTATCCAAATTTTATCTAATATGCCAAGCCATTACTTTTGTTAGTTTACAAAATATAATTTACAAAAAATACTTATATATCAAAAAATTGGTTTAAGTGTATAGAGGTTTTTGTTTATTTTTCTTTACTAAATCTTAAATAAAAAAATTATCCTTAATATTTTAATAAGTCTAGCCACTACTTTTCTTAGTTTACATAATATAACTTAAATAAACAAAAAAGTTAATTTTTTATTTATTTATTCACACTAAGGCAACAATGCTTCACCCCTAAGAGATATTCAGGCCTGCAAAATAAAATAAACATAAGACTATGGATAACTAAAAAAATGCAATAATGCAAGAAATTATAATTAAATTCAAATTATCCCTTAGGGTGAAGCATTAAATTAAAAATTAAAATATAAATTAAAAATTAATTTCTCTCTGAAATTAAAATTGTCGAGACCTGTTGAGACCAAGGAATAGTCCTTGCATATACCTAAATAAAAAAGTCCTACCGTTTTAAGACTAATTCCCTTATGACGTCATCACGTGTCGTTGTTGTGAGAAACTAAGTGTAACTTACTTATGTGAATTTTTCAGTGTGATCTTTTTGTGTTATTTTAATTTAGGCTTAAGCAAGATGATAGTGGGACACGTTTAAAATCCATCCGATCAAAATCCTTTCAGTCAAATTCGAGAACCGCTTACCGATCGAGGGTAAGGGTTAGGGGTAACAGTGATAGTGAAAAATAAATAAAAAACTATCTAAAAATATCTGAAAAAGTTAAAAAAATATAGAAAATGTAAAAAAAACTGGGTGGATTTTGAACGCGGGTGGATTTTGATAGTATACCATGATAGTAACAAAATAAAAAAACCGTAAAGTAGTAAGTTTTGCTGCATATTGCACCTACCTTAGTTAGTAAATTGAAATCCAATTATAATTTTTATTGTTTTGATTTCTAAAATAACAGACTCAAGCAAACCAGTAGATCAAGCAAACGAAAGCAACACCGAAAAAAACATTGGAACTAATGGAGATAAGGGAAAAAGCGGAGTTGAGGGAAATGATGGAGATGAAGGAAATAATGGAGATGAAGAAAATAATGAAAATGGTGGAAACGGAGGAAATGGTGGTGGCGATGATGATGATGGTGATGATGATGGCGATGATAACCCTGAAAAAGCTATAGACAACACTATAGCTTACGTTTTCATTGCATTTTCTGCAGCTTTCGCGATTGCTTCAATTTCATTGTATGTCTACAGAACAAAACTTTAGCTTCTTTTTAAAGGGCATATGTGCTAATAAAATGTATAGAAATTAAGTCGATAGTTTTATAATTTTGTGACTTTATACTTCATAAGCTGGATGATTTCACTAAAGCTGATTAAAAGCAAGACATAGGTTAAATAACAGAAATTCGAAAGCCTTAATAGTTTGAAGCAGGGACGTGGCTAGCTCAAAAAAGTTACGAATCTACAAAAATTAAACTTATGAAATTACGCGTGATAAAGTCCTAGCTGGAACACAGCTACCTCTAATGTTATTGAACTTAATCTGAAACTCTGCAGTTATGTTAATACATTAAAAATGGAATGTTGAAGTACGAGTGATAAGTGTATACAAGGTAATTTATTTTGCTCCACACCCCATATGACTCTTTATGTGTTGCCACTTGTGTAAACCCAGAAAACATTTATTAAAAATAAGTATAAGAAATCACAATTTAACTTAAAAACATTTATATTCATTAAATCAAACATTTAACGTAGTCAATAGTAACAACAAGTTTTGCAAATTTTTGTAACATAAAATTGTATGATTTTGATTTTTGAAGCTACAGCTTTCATTAGGATCATTTTTGCATGCAGCTTTTTGTCAAATTAAAAGCTTTAACGCACTAAATGTTACAATTTAGATGTATTTAATTCGTTTAATCTTTACGACACTAAAAACGCTAGAGAATACATACATGTCGAAATTATCTCTCAGAAGTGCATAACTAAGTTTAAATGAATACTTAAAGCTAAGAAAGCAGAGTCTTTTTAAGCTGAAATAAAAGCAAGTTTTTTCGCATATAAGTATACGTTTCTGTAGATTTACAGAAACGTACCAAGCCACGTGCCTGGTTTGAAGGCTAGCAACTAAAGTGTTTATAAATACTTTTTGTTTACTTAAAAGAATTTATTCTTTTGATGACTAGTATGTTAACTATATTTTTCAAATATTAAGTTATTCTATGGAAAGACTTCAACTACAAAATTTCTACTTGCAATGTTTTTTATTTCATTGTTAAACTACAATCGTAATTTATACATAGCAGACGTTTTTTTAAGTTCATAGAACACCCAAAAAATTCAAGAAAAGAATTGTAATATTTTTTAAGGTATTTAAGTTTTAAGCCTTATAATATAATTTCTATTACCTACGAAAATAAATATCCTTAATTGATATAAAAAAAAAACTGACTATAAAACCTTTTTAAAAGCAAATACACATGTAATAAAACTATATAAACAGATTTTTAAAAGTTTACAATTGGTGAAGTTATTCATTATTTTTTATTAAGTATCGAGTTTTTAAACAGCTAGTCGACAAGTTTTAATTTCAACATTCTAGCTAACTAATCATCTCGTATAGTACTAATGTTGTAAATTTTATATAAATAAGTTTAATTACATAAAAACAAAAAAAAAAGTTTTTAAATTATATATTTCGAAGTGCTTTTTACTTGAACAATATATTCAGAAACTCAAAAAAGAGTAAAGCTTTGTAATTTTATTTTCATCATTCAAAGCTAAATACTAAATTGAATTTTCATTTCAAATTCAAATTTTATCATCGCTAATTGTTTACTGTACTTCAAATCGACGTTGTCTAATTAAGAAACCTAATAGTGTTTATCTACTCAGGCATAAATTGAAAGATATACAATGAGTTCCTGATAACTCAACTTTCAATTTCATAAAAAAAATACTGATAAACAAAAAAATATTTTTTAATGTGCATTATAAACATTATAACATTTCGTTACATCAAATCAACTGTAAAGTATAAAAACATTTATTTCAAATTTTTTTGCTACTATATTTTATTTAATAACTTAGATAACTAGAACATGATTTCGAATTTTCTAATAAATCAAGGAGCTATGTTACAGATAGAACGATCATTCAAATAAAATAGATCACTAAAACAAAATAGAAGTTAATAATAATATTTAGGCTATCAATAATATCTTTATTAAAATTTAAATTTTTAAGTCCACATTTAAGCATCAAAAAAAGTTAAAAACAAATTGAAGCTTTTACAAAACATATGAAAATATTTCAGTACTTATAAAGATAAAGCATTAATCATGTTAACCTTTTTTATAAGTTCTAATTTGTGTACGGTTTTAATATTTTATCAATTATTTACCTAAAAGTAACATTAAGTTTTTCTTTTTTCGCTCAAAAGTGTAAAAGCTTCTTAGTTCAGTAGTGACGTTTAAAAAGCAGAGTAAATAGTAACAAAAAACAGTGGACAAATATTATTAAAAACAATTCAACTATGAGTTTAGTTTGCTATATTTTAAAGTTTAAAACAAGCCTACTTTTTGATATTCAAAATACTAAATCGAAAAGAAATTAGGAAGCTACTATTTTAGTCTAATAACTCTTTTTTTAGCTTTTTTTAATTATTTTTATAAATTTAGTTGATATAATCTAGGGCTACATTAGAGAAAAAACTTTATAAAGATTTTAAAGTAGGTTTATTTTATACAAAATTTCCTATTCTTTGTCAAGTTTAGCGCAACTTTGAGGCTACTGTAAGGTGTCTTAATAACAGAGTTTTTGTTTAAGCTTTTTTAAAACAAAAATTATTAAAAAAAAGAAATTGTACTTTTTACTATAAAAATTTATAATAAAAATAAAATTACATAGCTTTAGTAAATTTTGTTTTTGTCTTGAAACTATTATTTCTTTACAGTTGTACACAAGTAAACGTAACACGTTTGATAGGCGTAGTAAAATAAATTGTTTTCATTTATTAATAAAAGATTGGTTAATCGACTTTTAAGAACTTTAATATGTGAAACAAGCTGTTTCAATATAAAATAGATTTTATATAACAAAATTATTCTGATTTTTTTTAATAAAAAAATATATTATGATATACCAAATATATTACAGATATTAAAGAAAACAACTGTTAGATCGTACAGTGTAACACTGTTTAGATAAACAACTCTTAATAAAACTGGTACTTAAATACCTAAATTTAAAGAATTTAAATAAAAAGTTAAGAATATATTAAAAAAATCTGAACTATATAAAGTTTGGTTTACATAAACAGTAAATCTTAAAATCATTAGCACAAAAACATCTCTTGGATATCAATCCTACAAATAATAAAATTAAAATATAGTCAAACTTAAAAAAAAGTTTACTGTTATAGCGTTATAATTCTATAAGTTTTGAAAGTTTTTTTTGTTTTACGCTAGATTTAGTACATATACTACATATTGCCAAACCACTCAGTTGCTTTAAACAATTCTGATTTAAAAGCTTACATATCCATATTTTTAATCATTAAAACTTTTATTAAACATTGCGATAACTGTTATGATCCCTAGTTTTATTTTTTTATTAGAGTTTGATAAGTTTTGGTAATTGGCTACTTTATACACCTTTTTCCAAAATAAACGTTAATAAAAAGATTCGTTGCTACTAGTTTTAGTTCATGTTACTCATTGTTCGTGAACAATGTACAGACCTATACTATTTATATTTAAATTAACAAACAGAAGCTATTTATACTTATTTTTCTACATTTAAATCAAAATTTTGCTGTGAACTTCATGGCTCGTACTTGCAGAATTATTTGAAACATTTTTCTTAAGAGTTAAATTTATATGTAGCTACAGCTTAAAGTTTTTATATGTAGTATTTTTTGATAAGAAAGTAGTTGAATATAACTAAATAAGAATTGTTTTATAAACAAATTAACTTTGTTCTGTTTTCTATCGACAAAAAAAAACAGTTAACTTTTTTGATGTTAAGTCAACTTTTTGCATTGATGCAACTTTTAACTACTACATAAAGGTTAACACATTTAGTCGTAAATATAAAAATACAATTTACAGCTACAAGAAATTTACAAAACAAAAACGCGTTACTTGCATTCAATATAGTTATTTATTGCTAAAATTAAGTAAGCTAATTTTGACAAAGTTCAAAAACATTTTATATTTTGTGTTGAAGAAAATATTGGGATGTATTCAAAAATTTTTGAATTAAACCTAAAACTATTTTTTGGCTTTTAAACTAGTTTTTGAGAGTATAAGCAGCTTTAAACTCATGACTTTCTAGCTAATTAGCTTTTAACTGTATGTATTGTTTTGAGAAACAATAATGAGCACAACCATACTCTTTTTTTTTACTTTCTCGAAAAAAAAACACTGAAAATTTTCCTTCACTTCATTTAAAGTAACTTCTTGTACTTAGTGCCAAAAAATTTAAAATTGAGATTTTTAGAAGTAATTTTTAGTTTAAAGTATTTATGTTTAGTTTAAAGTATTTATGTTAACGCGTATTTGAACTAAATGTTATAAAATTTTTATGTAATAAGTTTTTAAATAAAATTCATTTGATATTGTAATTAATACGTGCAAATTAACTTGATTGTTTTTGAATTAAAGAAGTAGTCCAGAGTAAGCACGTAGATTGGTACGTTTCTGAAATCTGCAGCAATGTACACTTTTTTTAATGATTTTGCTAAGAAATACTTTTTTATCTTAGTTATAGCAGTTTATACTTGTTTAGTTTATTTAGTCCTTTATACTTATTTTAGCACTTGTAAAACGTAATTCAAACATATAAACAAACTTAATATATTTGTTTTAGTGTATTTATTTGTTCACGAATTACATTTATTTTAAAATTTTTTTAAAGGAAGTCTATAAATTTGGTTGATTTTAACTTTCAGAGTTTAAATAAAGCTACAAGAGGTTAATTAAAAAACTTCACAGTTTCAAACAATTTGGATCTTACTAGACTTTGAAGTTAGTTAATGTTTCTGAATAAAATTTTTTACATACTTTCTTTGATTTTAATTTTTTAACTACTTTTAAGTGTAAGTTTAAAATAAAAACTTTCGATTTAGTTTTAAATTAGGTATTTGTATTTTAAAGTCATTTAAACATATTTTTAACATTATATTTTTAGTTTTACTTTTGTGTTCGTGCTTTTACTATGTGTAAGAAAATTAATATTTACTTATTTCCAGGACTTTTGATACATTATTTTAAAAAAAAAACAGCCTTAAAACTTTTTTAGAGATAGATTGTAAATTTTGTAGTTTCGTTTTTTAATCAAAAAACCTTAATAAAATAAATTGCTAAGACTAAATTTTTCTAAAATATATTTTATACTATCATTTTTGATAAAAGTAAAACGACAAAACCTTTTGAAATTGATATTGATAGAAAAGTATTTATAAATTTTTAGTATTATAACTTAGTCAATATTATCAAATTTATATTATATTTTAGCATTTTTTTAAATTTTTCAACAATATTCTAAAAGTTTGGCTTTTTAATCTGATAAAAGCAATTTTTTTAGTTATAAACTTAAAGCCTAACTAACTATGTAATGTTCAAAATAGATTTATGGGAATTTTATATTTATTTAAAATGGGAAAATTTTAAAAGTACACATAAGTGCGAAACGCGGGAGTTCATAGAGGGTGCTGAGCAACATAGATTGCATTGCATTCTGTTAACTCTCATGTCTCATAATTCAAAATTTAATTGCTTGTTTAAGATTTAACATTTTTACAAAATAAAAACATTATCCTAGGCAGATAAACTGCTCTTTGCTCCCCAAGAAATCATCACGCGTTTGTGTTTCGTTGTGTATTTTATTTTTTGCAGTTCTATTTTGACACAACCCCGTTACGAAATGATGATAAAAGAAATTATCCTACTCCTGCTGGCAACACATTTTTCACGGGCTGAAACCATCACAGGTTTTTTTTAAACTTTTTGTTGTTTAACGTTTGTTTAAGGTATCTAAATCGGACCGAAAAATAATCAGTTTTATTGGTTTTTATGTAATCATTGTTGTATCAAGTTTGTATAATCAAGTAGTTATTACAAAACTTACTTCAAGTGCTGTTAAAACGAAACTTGCAACTTTGTGTTGAACTATTTTAAGTTTCTATCTTAAACTGTTTTAATATCGATCAAATAGTTACATATTAAAATAATCGTAACAAATATCTTAAAACTAAAGTTTAGTAGATACTTGAAAAGTTTTTTAGATTATGTGTTTATAAGTTTTAAAATTTTTTTTTTGAAAAAGCTTATTTTAAGTCTACAGTAAAATATTTTAAATTCAATTTTCTATAGATAATATATTTTTATGGATTTAAACAACTATTCTGTAGTTAAAAAGAGCAAGAAAATAAATGATTTTGTTACTGAAAAAAAGAAAAAACACTAAAAAAGATTTATTAAAAATATATGATATAGTTCGTGAGCACAATTTATTTTTTAAACTCGTTTTTGAGTTATTGTGACGTTTTTATCGAAAGTGTATAAACGTAAATTTTTAGTTTTTTTTTGGATTTAAAAGAAATTATTTCATAAAAAACATAACCGAATAACTTTGAAAATTCTTTTAAGTTGTTCGTATTTAATTTTACTTACTTTAACTTTTCAAACTTTATATATACGTTTCATATTAGTATAAATACTTAAATTAGCTTTTATAATAATTTTATTTCTATATTGTTAAGTACAAAAAGGTATTTACATTAAAAAAAAAGAAATATTTTCTGTAAATAAAAACTAAATTAATTCTTGCTTTAGCATCATTACTTTTAGCAAACTACTTTATTTTAATTATTTTATAGTTTCAATTTTTCGTTAATTACTAAAGCTTTGATGTAAAGTTTCTAAATAATTGTGCTATTAGAAAAATCAAATAAACTAATTACATTATAATTGACATGACGCTACGGTTACTTTGAATTGTTTTTTTATACAAAAAACTTATTATATTAAAATTAAAGTATTAAATACAAATATTCGCTTATTATTAAGCATTAGTTTGTGTAAAAGAACAATTCAAAACAAAGTAAATGTAGCGTCATGTCACTATAATGTAATTAGTTTAATTGACTAATCTAACGGCACAAATATTTACAAACTTTATATAATTGTTAACTTTAAATAACGTTTTATTATAAAAAAATA
This sequence comes from Thalia democratica, assembly GCF_965202585.1. Classification (NCBI taxonomy): domain Eukaryota; kingdom Metazoa; phylum Chordata; class Thaliacea; order Salpida; family Salpidae; genus Thalia; species Thalia democratica. Next base: position 13,572 of record NW_028140276.1, on the reverse strand, counting down.
TTGTTTTTTTTTTAACTTTTTGAGTTTTTGAAACAGGTTTTCCATAAACGAAATATTGTTGATTTTCTAAACTAGTACACTCTATGCATGTAGCACAAAAGTCTACGTAATATTAAATTAATTAATTAAAATGAAATAACGACAAAAATCTTTAATAAATAAATTATTATCATATAATTAAATAAAAAATAGTAAATCAAGTTAAGCCGTATTCGGGGTCAAAAAAAGTTTATTATCTCCCTTAACTTCTTGGTTTATGCAAACAAATAACTAGTAACATTTATTGAACAAAAGGAGCAGGCAAGGACACCTGTGCTCTTTCCTCATGTATTAGAGGAGATTGTAAAACAACAGAGAATAATGGATTTGTGTGTCAGTGCCCACCTGGGTACAGTGGAGAACTTTGCAGCGAATGTAAGTTGAAATTTTTTTTAAGTTTATAAAATACATACATAAAATCGCAAGCTTTAGAACTTATAAATTTTGCATTAATGGTTTTTATAGTGTTTGATTTAAAGCTAATGTTTTTTTAAAACCTAAGCATTTGAAGCAAATAAACTTTTTTTATTACATCTATGCATAAGTTTGCATTTGCAGCTCAGTTCGAAAGTCTGAGTACAGCATTTAAAACTAAATTATATTTGTTTCATTTTACAATAAATATATTAGGTTTTGATCAAAAAATAAAAAAAGACAAAAATGTAAAGGCTTACTTCTGTTTAAACGACAAGTACAAGTGTCTTTATTAGTCGACTGTAAAGTTGTTTTTAAAATTATGTAATTTGGAACTAAGTATCAAAATACTTTAATACAAAAGTTGATTTTAGTCGTTTCAAATGCTTTCAAGCTATAAACTTTTTGTATCTTGAGTACAGCATAAAATGTAAACTTAAATTATCAAAAAACTAAAAAGTGTTATAAGTAATTAAAAAAAAGATGTTTTTAGACAAGGAAATGTGCTACAATTGTTTTGGATTCGACCGGTACTGTAGATGGTTCCTAGACACCACACAGAAGACCTGCGCAGTAGCTGACTTTGAAGGTAATTGAAAGTTGGCTCGACTTTCTTAATTTCACGCGCAGCTTTGACTTTGTAAGCAATTCAAGCTGTTTTTGAAGCTTAAAATTTCAGCAAACTGTTTAGATTAGTTCTAAAGCTTAATCCAAGCTTATTTTAACAACATCTAAAAGACATGCACTTTGAATGACTCAGTGCTTTTGCCTTGTTATGTTTAATAGTTACGTGACTAATTTGATACCAAAATACAAAAAAATCTAATGTATAATTAACATAAAAAAAATTGTTTTAGTTGTGCTTATAAAAAAATACAGTGATGCAGCTTTTTTTTCTATTAAATGTAGCTTTGACCCTAGAACTAATTATTATAAAATTTTCTGCTTTAAAAAAGTTTAGTAGTCAAAAGTTTATCAAACAGGCGAATGCACAAAAGTATGCCAAACAAACCAACGTTGCGTTAGTGTCAAGTACATAAACTTCGTTGGTTTGCAAGTCAATTATAACGTTTGTGCCAGGGTAAAAGAAGAATTGGCTGTATGTAAGTCAATTTAAAAAGTGTATACATACAACTAATATTTAATAATAAGTTGGAGTAAAATTTTATTTTTAAACAGCCGTTTTAGTAATCTGGCTTTTTTTGCAAGTTTATCTGGTAATGAATACAGTAAAATTATAACAAAATCAAGTGTACTATAAATTAAAGCATACTTTTTAAAATACTTTTAAGGTAAACGGATGTTTTAGTGTTTGCACCTTAATTAAGCACTACTTTTAAAGTGTTTAAATTTGTTGAAACATTGAATTTTGTAATATTTTTTATTCTCAGTTTTTAATAAAGTTAAAATGATATTTTAATTTTCGTTGCTTAAATAAAACAATTTTAAATTGAAGTTAAAAATGTATAACTAATGAACTTAACTTTGTTTAATAACGTTTTTTTTTAAACACTTTTCTGAACTTTAAGTATAAATGTTCAAATTTTCTCGTACTAGATGTATAACAAGTAGGAACTTTATTTTGAACAATTAATATGCTAAAAATATGTTAATATAAACAATATGAATTTGAACAATACCATTTGAGTTTAAAAGTTTTCATATTTCTTTTCAATGATTCAAATACATAATTTTTTCAGTATACATTTTTAGTAACGCACAAAAACTAGTCCAGTTATAACCACCTTAAACCAGTGTTTACAGACATTCTAGGTTTGTCCGATGACACTAAATAGAAGTATGTAGAACTCTTAAAAAAAAAGGTTTAGTATGTATTTTTTCACTAGACATACTGTGCAAGGAAGGCAGTGTGGAGTGCGACAAGAACACTCATGATTGCATCCGGTCAACGTTCCAGGTGTCCAACCAGGAAATTGTGGACTTCAAGTGTGTCATGAAGGATCAGCCGAAGCGTAAGTGAAAAATAGTGTTAAAGAAAATCAAAAGTAGACTCAACTATATATTGAATGAAAAAATTATAGTTATACAATTATTAACTAATTTATAAATGTTAGTTATTGTAATTTTTTTATTTGAATACAACGATAGTATAGAGAGACTACCCTAAATAATTATATAATTTAACAAAAAGAATCAACATCATAAAAAGTATCAGCTGTTTTTAAAAATATATCAAAGTTTGGCTTAAAAAAGTATTATAAAGCTTATTTAAATAAACATTGCTTTATATTTTTGTTTATTAGTTTTTATAGTAAACTAAGGTTTTTAAAAATTTTCAAATCAAAAAGTACGCGTATTCAAACGCATTAAACTGCTTTTAGTTTTAATCACCGGCGTACTTATTCTCACTAAATGAATTTTCACCTGAAACAGCAGATTCAAACCTTTACATCTGCGGAATAGTTTTGGGAGCATTAGCTGGAATAGCTATTATCGCAGTTGGTTGTTATTGTTATTTGAAGCTAAAAAAAGACAAAGAAATTAGAAAGTTAGTGTTTTTGTTTTACTATGAGTTTAGTAAAATTAATGCTTTTATTAATGACTTTCACAATAAAATTTTATTTAGTCCAACCTTCTAAATTGTATATAAATTTCTGTAACTACTGAACAAATTTAAAAGACGGAGCAATAAAGTTTCTGTTTTGAACTTTAACAAACACTTAAATTTTTAACTTTGAATATATCGATCCTCTAAAAAACACTTTTTTTTTATATAAATAAATTTAACTCGGTAAAAAACTGTACTTTATATAGATTATTATTTAGTACAATAATTTAATACATATAACTAACGATGTAGTTTTAAAATTTTTAATAACTGTAATTAATAAATTTATTATTAGTTAAGTGTTAGTAGCAGTGTTATAAATCAAAGAACATGTCGACTTAAATTAATTTAAAAAACATCTCGTTGTTTTCGCCCTTTTTAAAACTTTTCAATGCAAAACCAAGCGCCATTTCAAGAATAAAAAAACAGTTGGTACGTTTCAAACAGCAAACAGCATATCTTAGTGTTAGGTGAACAGCTGACACCTTTGGTTGCAATTTATTAATTTAAAACCAGCACTGCAGTCAGACGCAATACCGGAGGTGCGCTGGCGAACCGCGTCGAGACGAGCCGACTTTCAAGGGAAATCACCGAGCCTGACGTCACTGTACAAGACGATGATTCAACAGAGAACGTAGCGATTGAGATGAGCGACAGCCCTCTGGCTCCACCTCGCGGACCCTCCGCCCCCAAAGATCGCCTTTCGACACCGTCCCCAAAACCAAGGTGAGCTTTCGAAACGAAACGTTTGTAAACAAAACGACTGATCGGCAACTTGTGTTTAGAAACCCGGGGACTTTTGGTGACGGAGAGCGAGAAGCGACTTCGGATGTTCTTAGATCGCTGTACAGCGATGGACCGTCTACGAGAGCTGAATATTCTACTCCAAGTTTTGAGAGACCCCCAAAAGCTGCTGAGGAAGTTGCTGCTTCTTCTTCCAGAAAGGACGATACAGCAGCGATTTCATCCTCGAAAAGAAGGTGAGTTTTGAAAATTAAGGATTTTAATAGCATTGTACTGTAATTTTTGAAATAATTTATAAACTTTGTGTGAAATTAGAAAGGCTAGGATTCTTAAATTTAAAATAAATAGTAGCTCAACAAATTATAAATCAGTTCAGTTAATAAATACCTGGTGACTTATTGATTCAACTTTGGTGTTTTGATATGGTAATGAATTTAGATATGGTAATAAATAATACTTAACTAAAAAGTTCATTTTGTAAAAAAAGAATTATTTTAAAACATTTTTTTGGTACTTTTTCAAAAAACTTTCTAACTGTTTTAATAAAACACTCAATATTTTTAAACAATTGAAACAAAAGCTACTAGTAATTGACATGAAGTGATTTACTTAGAGTTTTTAATTATTAAAATTGTTAGATTAGGAATAAATAAAAAACAGCAGAAGAATGCGTTTTGTGATGTGGTTATCTAGATCTTGCAAATCACCAAAGGAGGTTGGAACGGATGACCCACATCAGAATCACGAAGTTGGAACGGATGACCCACATCAGAATCACGAAGTTGGAACGGATGACCCACATCAGAATCACGAAGTTGGAACGGATGACCCACATCAGAATCACGAAGTTGGAACGGATGACCCACATCAGAATCACGAAGTTGGAACGGATGACCCACATCAGAATCACGAAGTTGGAACGGATGACTCACATCAGAATCACGAAGTTGGAACGGATGACCCACATCAGAATCACGAAGTTGGAACGGATGACCCACATCAGAATCACGAAGTTGGAACGGATGACCCACATCAGAATCACGAAGTTGGAACGGATGACCCACATCAGAATCACGAAGTTGGAACGGATGACCCACATCAGAATCACGGAATTGGAGAGGCATAAACATCGATGCGCATTTGTTAGTTTGATGTATTTTTACAATAAGTTACTGACAGTTTTGTTGAATACGAAAAAAGTTGTTTAAAACATAATTTTAAGCACTAGTAAGTTAACATTTAAAAAAAACTATCTTAGAAAACTTTATGAAAAGTATTAATAATCAGTACTCGTAAGCTTTTTAACATAACGTTTAAAGCTGTGTAAAAAAAATTGAAAAAAGTTTAAAAGATTTTTAAATAAATTTAGCATTTTTGTTTAAGGTAAAACGAAAAGATTTGCGTTACTTTTTTTTTGCAATAATTTTAATTTTGTCAATTTATTTTTAATAATAAATTTCAAAGTTTTTCTTAGATTACTTTTACGTTAATAACTCAATTTTATAAATATATTTTGGGAATAAAACTTAAATTTATTGTGTCTACTGTTTAAATATTTTCTGGTATAATTTTCATAAAGATTTGTTTATCATATAACGTCTTTAATTGTAAGCACTCCGCCTAAAATCTTTAACTAATTTTATAGATTTACTTAAATGTGATTTAGTTTATTGATAGTTTCTTATCAAGTTTATTCTTTTATTAATATTAATGTTTATTAACAACTTAAATTAGTTCATTTTTCTACCCGTTAACTTTGACTTTTTTTTCAAAAGTTTTAGTATTAAATTAAAAGAAATTGAAACAAGTTTTAGATGTTAAGTTTTCAATGGTTTGTTAAAGCTTTTTAGCTAAGCAAAGCGTAATAGTTAACCAGCTTTACCGAAAATAACGAACTGTAATTAGTTTGTTATTTTGTGCTTGATAATTTGAATTACTGAATTTTTATTTTATACTCTGAAACTGTAGCTTATTTTTGCTAAATCACTTACTACTTAAAGAACTTTGTTGATTTAAAGAATTAGCAATAAAAAAAATCATTTAGGTAATTAAAACACTTAAATACTTAAGTACTTAAGTTTTTACAATTAATTATTTACCTTTTTGAAAACCATTTAGTTTCTTGCTTTACTAGTTTTCTAACAATAAGCTGTTTGATAAGCTTTAAAGTAAACATTTTTAACTACTGCTTTGTAAATTTTGTTTATTATCTTGTTAAACAAGTTTTGAAAGCTTTAAGATAAAACTATTGACTGACTTTTTAAGTCTTTAAAAAAATATTTTTCAAGTACTAAAACTAAAAAACTATTTAATAAACTTTACATAGATTTTTTAAACAGAAACAACAAATGTATGTGCAGTTTCTTATATATTTTTAAGTATTTACCTAAAGTTTGTTTTAATTAATTGTATTACAGTTTAAATAATCACTACTTTTTGTAAATAATATTTCCGATTCTTTTTTTAGTGAGCGTTGTCTGTTTATATCTTACCTTTAAATGAAATTTTCGATAGTATGCTTGAGCTGTTAAATGTAAGTTTGATGCAGGCTAAATTAAATTATTTAAAATTATTTAGATATAAAAATATTCTACAAAAAGAATAAAAATCAAAAGTGGTATTACATTTCTAACTTTAGTAAAGCAATAATCTCCTAATTAAACAGAGCTTGTTATAAAAAAAAAACAAAGTATTGTTTTAAATGGTTTTTGTAACAGTTTTATTTAAATAAAAACACAGCTCATATAGTCGTCTAAGTATAATTGTATCGTTATATCTAGCAGCTCTTTTTATGTATTGTGTAATTCAAATTTTTATGTGTTGTATGTGTGAGTTATAAGTTGTTTATGTCTTCAATGTTTTTTTTCTGACGTTATAATAAAGTGTGTTTTAATATGTCTAAAATGTATTTAATTTCATCATCTTTACCGTAAACATTAAGCAATTGTATAATATCAAAAAAATCATTATGAAAAAATTAAAGTTAATTAAAACTACTGTACTGATATAATATAGTAAAATAGCTAGAACAATTATTTTTAATAATGCATAAAACCAGATCCGTATTTAAAACTTTTAACAATTTAACTTTGTACCACACACAAGTAAATGAATTAGCGTCATAAAATTTTAGAGTACTGTTTTTTTTTTATTCTCTTAAACTTTCTGGCCAAAAAGCGCTAAATTAAGTTTTTTTTTTATTGTTTTAAAAGTTTGGTTGATCTGTGTTAGTAAAACAGACATTATTTTATAGGAGTTATATGAATAACATATAGTAAGCCGACTATTAAGAATTTTAAACATGAAAATGTTGTTAAAAAACTTTATATCAATTGGAACTTCATTTATAGTTTTTACTTAATCTAGAACTTTTTTTGGGGTGTTATTTTGTTATTAAAACGTTTTTGTCTTCTAATAGAAAAACATAAGTATCATTAATTTAAAGAAACAAATTCTAGTACTTTTTAAATCTAAATTTGTAACTGCAAGATTTTTCTGGTTTAAGAAAGTTACCTTTTACCAAAATTTAAACTGCATACTTGACCACAAAATCTAAATCCTGCGTTTGTAAAGTAAGTTAAATTTTAATAGTTTGAATAAATATATACTTTTTTATACTTAAGCTAAAGAAATAGTTGTTTAGTCGAAGATTTTTTATGACTTAAAACTGATCTATATATCAGTTTTTATGTCCATAATGTATAATGAAATAGTTGTAGTTACCATCAATTTCTATTACAATTTTAATTACATTTAAAGATACAGAAACTTTAGGTTTAAAATCTAAGCGTAGTTAACTATAAAAATGTAATAAAAAAACCCTATTTGAATATTTTTTAAAAATATTAGATACTTTTGTTAATTAGTTTATGATGAGCATTACAAAGAAAGGTCTTCATATCTTTTATAAAATAAGTTTCAAAGTAAAAATTCTTTAAGAGTATTTAAATTAAAAAAAAATTATGATTATAATTAGACCTATAATTAATTGGTGTACAGTACATTAACAAAATTCACGAGTTTTAAGACAACATAGGCGAATAGATAAAAGTGTTTGTGCTAATAATTCTAATTTGATTTTTAACTTTTTACTTCTAGTGTTACTTAGTCAAAAATTTTAAAACTATTATAGTTTTATCTCACCACTTTTATTTAAAGATTTGTTTAATTTTATTTTAAACCGATATACAGTTAAACCGTAACTAAAATCTGTTAAATAAAAAAGTATAATAAGTGTTAAACATTTGCTTAATGCTTTTCAAACAACAAAAAATATAATTAAGCTTTTCTTGAGCAGAAACGTTTTTTCTCTTAAAAATATACAAACATTTTTAAGGAATCTATTTAAGTTTTAGTATTAAATACAAACAAAGTAACTTGAAATGTTGAAGATAGTCTAAGCAATCCGTATCCTTTTTTTTATTGTTGTTTGAAATCCGCTAAAAACTCAAACAACATCTAAATGAAAAATAAAAGATCAAACTCATAAAAACACAAAAATTTGAAAAAAAAAAATTAACAATTTTTTATTATTATTTCTATAATAATGTTTCAAATAATTCTCAATTTGGTTTTACAAAGGTTCATTTAACTACTTAAGCTTTGTCAGAATTTGTTAAAGGGGTACTGTCCAACTTTAATAAGGGAAAAGCAGTTTGTGCAGTTTTTCTAGATATAAGTAACCTATTGATGGTGTAGGTAGAAATATCTTACTAAGGAAATTGGAATGTTACGGTGTGAGAGGAAATATGCATCCACTAGTTAGTTCGTATCTAGATGGTAAGAAACAGTTTGTTAGCTTTGAAGGATATGAGTCATTCAGTGAACAAAAATGAATTTGGGATACTACAAGGCTCAATGTTAGGACAGTTGTTATTCTTAATACATACAAATGACTTACAGAATAATACTAGTCTAAGCGTCCACAACTTTGCAGATGATACGATGTTATACACAACATTCAAAAAAAAAACACACTTAGATGACAGTAAAACTTTTAATACAAAACTAAAAAAGGTATCAGATTGGCTTATGGTAAACCAACTCATACAGAACCTTGATAAAATCAGAAGTACGCTTCTACATCAATTAAAAAGTAGTTTTTTGAAAATTTAGATATTAATGTAAAAGTAGGTGAAACAGTTATAAAAAAGACAAATAATTATAAATATTTGGGAGTAATTATAGACAGAAATTTAAAATGGTCAGAGCACATAAAAACTATAAAAAAAAGAAATTACAAGAAACATTAGGTGTTTACACAAAGAAAAGACTTTTCTTAAATAAAATATATTATATTTAATATATATTCTCTGTTTATGAGCAATGAGTTAGATATGGTTAGTTGTGCTTGAGAAGAGCGAAAAAAAATTGTATTAATATTGTTAATGTTCTCATAAACAGACCACTAAGTTGCCTAAACAGTAAGAAATATGATGATAGTGTTAAAAAATTAAAAACTGAAAAAAAAAATCAAAAGTTAAAAGTAAGTATATATATATATATATATATATATATTAGGTATATTTATGTTTAACAATAATTTGTTATCTGCTAGTTTTAATGATTAGTTTAAAAGTGCTAAATATATCCATAATTATCATGAGAGGTCCTCAGAAACAAGTTTTATTTTCTAGTTTAGCAACAAGAGTGGTAACAAACCGCTAGCCTACCAAGGTAGTAAATTGTTGACTGATCTACAATTATGTTATAAAAATATAAATCATTTTGGCAAGTTCCAGATTTTTTATCAAGTAGTGATTATCAAGGTCATAATAATCAATGCTACTTGTTTATTTACTTTCGTTCAAGGTTTATAATAACTGTCGTTTGATTTGATACCAAAAAAAAATTAGTTTAAAAGTTAACTTGTTTGGTTAAAAAAACAGTGGTTCAATCTAAGTTGAAGCCTTTTGTATCAGGCTATTCTTTAGATTGTTTACAAAGACTTCTATATTAAATTAACTTCAGAATATTTACAAACTTTTTTTTATTCTTTTTTCTAGTGTTTAGTTATTATTATTCATTGTTGTTGTTTTTTTAATTAAGTGCATAGTGTGTAAATGCTACAGTAGTTACCTTCACACTATTATTTTTTAAAGTTAAGATGAGTTTATGATTAAATTCTCTTCTTTTTTTACTTTACTTATTTATTATTTATTTGTTTAAAAAGAAACTTCTTTAGGTGTTCCAATCAAATTATTTAGAAAAAAACAAAGTTAAGCTTATAGCATAAAATACTGGTAAAATTTAACGTAGAAATATTTCAGCTTTTTACAAACTTTACCTTATTTAAAAAATTTGTGACCTGTAAACTTGTTTGTTTAGAAAATATTTTCATGTTAGCTATTATTAGTAATCTTTATTTTGTTTTTAAAGTTAAATTAAAGTTAATTTCTTAGATATAGAATTATACTCTACTTCTCTACTAAAAGGAATTCTTTTTAGTTATATGCTTAGACTGTATCTTTGTTTTTATTTTATCAAACAAGTTTTATAGCACGTTATGTATTAAACTTTATTAAGTAAAATATAACTTAGTCGATTTATGTTTGATTTTCTACGTTATATTAATTGTTTCATTTCTTAAAGTTTAAAGGTTCAGATTAAAAAAAAAAATATTTTTAAGCTCGTGAGAAGTCGCAAAACCATGTGAAGTACGAATTAATAACAGAAGTATTTTTTCTTTTCAAAGTCCATAATGCTTAGACTTAACTTTTTAAGCGCTTTTTTATCGCTCAAGAAAAAATAAGCATATGTGTGTATTTAACAAAGCCTTTTAACATAATTTTCAACAGTATGTTTTTTAGTTATTGTGTATAACAGGTAACCCATTAAGTTAATCTGAATGCTGTTTTTTTGTTGATTAAATAATTTTAGACTTCAATTTACTTTTAAATACTCCTAATCTATAATTTGCATAAAACCTTTTTTTTTATAAAAGTTTTACATTATTAAGTAAGCTTGTACTTTTTTGTTAATGGGAGGCTGAAGTTTCGCAAATATTCAAAATCAGATATTAGCATTTTTAAACACAAATTCGCTATAAACAAGTTTTCATAAAAAATTAATGGAGCTTACATTCAATTTAGACAAAAAACATCTTAAACGATTCGTCTTGCTTTGTAGATATTACATTTTTGGTTTAGATTAAACAAAATCATCAAAAAATATATATTTTGTGACCTCAAAGTACAACTATTTTTTGGCTTGTTTATTCTATATAAAACAACTAAGTTTCGTTAAAAATAATGAAGCTTACAATTTTCATTAAACTATTAAGCATATTAATGATAAGTAAAATTAAAGCATCCTACAACATAAAAATCTCGGAAGCATGCGGGAAACTGTTTAGTAATAAAAATTAACTTGATTTCAAACGAACCATTTAGAATTTTCTCATACATATCTTTAACTCCTTCAGTATTACACCTCCAAGGTCTCATAATCATTTCAATTTCCATTCTTGGAACATAGTTTTTCTTTATGAAACATTGTTAGTTTCATTGGATGCTTGTGAGCAATCTTTAGAATATCTTTCTTTAAACTTTAAACTTATCATAATTTTAACTAGCTAAGTCAAGTCATTAAAACAGAAAGTAAATGAAGGATTGTTTCTTTTTGATTTAGGCATATAGAATACTAACAAGTTTGCAATAAATTATATTTTGATTTTTGAATTAATTATACTTTAAGTTATTAGAACTGCACAATAAGTAACAGTCTATTATTACGTATGAATTACAATATATCGTTTAAAATAGCAGAAGTATAAGCATGATATTTTTATACAATATCACAGTACACAACTTTTGAAAAAGGTAGAAAAAGTTTGATAAAAATAGGTATAAGTTTTTGTGTTTATCTTTAATCTGAACAAATATTTGATATCTTTAAACGAGACAAATGGCTTGAATTATTTTTAAGAAATAATCTAGAAATGAAAAGTCAAAATGAAAGAGTTTTTACTTTTGTTAAGAAAACCGAAGGAAAAATTGATTGGTTTTTAGGTCGTAACTTTTTTTAATTGATTTACATAGAATAAACAAGAAAAATATTATTTGAAACTTGAGGTCAAAAAAAAAATTTTTAAGAATTTATTCAATCTAAACCATAAATGTAATATCTTCAAAGCAAGACGAATCGTTTAATAAGTTTTTTTGTCCAAATTTAATAAGAATTGTAAGCTACATTAAATTTTTACGAAACTTAGTTGTTTTCTATAGAATAAACAAGAAAAATATTAGTTGAACTTCGAAGTCAAAAAAAAAAATTGATAATTTGATTCAATCTAAACCAAAAATATAATATCTACAAAGCAAGACGAACCGTTTAAGATGTTTTTTGTCTAATTTGCAACTTCTTACGAGCTTAAAAGTATTTTTTTTTATCTGAACCTTTAAACTTTAAGAAATGAAACAATTAATATAACGTAGAAAATCAAACATAAATTGACTGAGTTATAATTTTACTTTAAAAAGTTTAATACATAAAGTACTGTAAAACTTGTTTTATAAAATAAAAACGAAGATACAGTCTAAGCATATAACTTAAAAGAATACCTTTTAATAGAGACGTAGAAAAAAACTTTATATCTAACAAATTGACTTCAATTTAACTTATAAAACAAAATAAAGAATACTAATAATAGCTAACATGAAAATATTTTCTAAACAAACAAGTTTACAGGTCACAAATTTTTTAAATAAGGTAAAGTTTGTAAAAAGCTGAAATATTTCTACGTTAAAATTTACCAGTATTTTATGCTATAAGCTTAACTTTAATTTTTTTGAAATAATTTGATTTAAACACCTAAAGAAGTTTCTTTTTAAACAAATAAATAATAAATAAGTAAAGTAAAAAAAGAAGTGAATTTAATCATAAACTCAACTTAACTTTTAAAAATAATAGTGTGAAGGTAACCACTGTAACATTTACACACTATGCACTTAATTAAAAAAACAACAACAATGAATAATAATAACTAAACACTAGAAAAAAGAATAAAAAAAAGTTTGTAAATATTCTGAAGTTAATTTAATATAGTAGTCTTTGTAAACAATCTAAAGAATAGCCTGATACAAAAGGCTTCAACTTAGATTGAACCACTGTTTTTTTAACCAAACAAGTTAACTTTTAAACTAATTTTTTTTTGGTATCAAATCAAACGACAGTTATTATAAACCTTGAACGAAAGTGAATAAACAAGTAGCATTGATTATTATGACCTTGATAATCACTACTTGATAAAAAATCTGGAACTTGCCAAAATGATTTATATTTTTATAACATAATTGTAGATCAGTCAACAATTTACTACCTTGGTAGGCTAGCGGTTTGTTACCACTCTTGTTGCTAAACTAGAAAATAAAACTTGTTTCTGAGGACCTCTTATGATAATTATGGATATATTTAGCACTTTTAAACTGATCATTAAAACTAGCAGATAACAAATTATTGTTAAACATAAATATACCTAATATATATATATATATATATATATACTTACTTTTAACATTTGATTTTTTTTTCAGTTTTTAATTTTTTAACACTATCATCATATTTCTTACTATTTAGGCATCTAAGTGGTCTGTTTATGAGAACATTAACAATATTAATACAATTTTTTTTCGCTCTTCTCAAGCACAACTAACCATATCTAACTCATTGCTCATAAACAGAGAATATATATTAAATATAAAAAATTTGTTTAAGAAAAGTCTTTTCTTTGTGTAAACACCTAATGTTTCTTGTAATTTCTTTTTTTTATAGTTTTTATGTGTTCTGACGATTTTAAATTTCTGTCT